>NW_027593425.1:0-32758 GCF_964213995.1 Mustelus asterias
GAGCGGGGCAGGGGGGGAGCGGGGCAGGGGGGGAGCGGGGCAGGGGGGGGAGCGGGGCAGGGGGTGGAAGCGGGCGAGAGCAGGAGAGGGACAGAGAGAGAGACCAGTTAAACAAAGAATAACATTGTAAAGAAGTTAATTAAGAAAATGGAAGTTGCTCCATCGCCGGATCTCGCTCTTCGCCTGTCTGTTCCTGCACGCTGATATCTGATCTGTCTCATCTCTCACATTCAGCAATACAGTCGGTGCGTCAGTCTCTGATCCAAGGCCCCTTCCCAGTTTCCATCCCCACATCCGCCCGGCACTGTGTCACAGACACCCCCATGAGTGAGCTCCCCAAGCCCTACCTGGACATCGCCTCAACAAATCCACACTGACCCGCCAACACCAGCCTCACCCTTTACCCGGCTCATCCCTCCCTCACTTCACCCTCCATCTCTCTCCCTCGCTCCATCTCCCTCACTCTCTCTCTCTCTCAGCTCCCCCCATAACTCTCACTTCTCCCTCTATCACTCTCTCCCTCACTCACATTACCTATATCTCTCGCTACCTCCCTCTCCCTCCATCACACAATCCCTCTCTACCACTGCTTCCTCCATCACTCTCTCTCACTTTTCCCTCCATCTCACGCCTCCCTCTATTACTCTTTCCCTCCCCGATCCCTCCCGTCCCCACTCTCCCTGTAACATTTTTCTGCCCCCTCGCTGTCACTCCCCCCCTCAGCCTATCGCCGTCACACCCTCCCTCTCCCCTCGCCGTCACTCCCTCCTGCTCCCCTCGCCGTCACTCCCTCCCGCTCCCCATCACCCCCTCCCCTCGCAGTCACTCACACCCCTCACCGACACTCCCCGCCACCCACTCGCCGATACTCCCTGCCTCCCCCTCGCCGACACTCCTGGTCTCCCACTTGTCACTCCTCTCTGTCACTCCCTCCTCCTCTCCGTCGCTCGCTCCTCCTCTTCGTCACTTGCTCCCCCTCTCCGTCACTCGCTCCCCCTCCCCGTCACTCGCTCCTCCTCTCCGTCACTCGCTGCCCCTCCCCGTCACTCGCTCCCCCTCTCCGTCACTCGCTCCCCCTCCCCGTCACTCGCTCCCCCTCCCCGTCACTCGCTCCCCCTCTCCGTCACTCGCTCCTCCTCCCCGTCACTCGCTCCCCCTCTCCGTCACTCGCTCCTCCTCTCCGTCACTCGCTCCCCCTCCCCGTCACTCGCTCCTCCTCTACGTCACTCGCTCCCCCTCCCCGTCACTCGCCCCCCCTCTACGTACTCGCTCCTCCTCCCCGTCACTCGCTCCCCCTCTCCGTCACTCGCTCCTCCTCTCCGTCACTCGCTCCTCCTCTCCGTCACTCGCTCCCCCTCTCCGTCACTCGCTCCTCCTCCCCGTCACTCGCTCCTCCTCCCCGTCACTCGCTCCTCCTCCCCGTCACTCGCTCCTCCTCCCCGTCACTCGCTCCTCCTCCCCGTCACTCGCTCCGCCTCTCTGTCACTCGCTCCTCCTCCCCGTCACTCGTTCCCCCTCGCTGTCAGTCCCTCACCCTTGCTGTCACTTTCTCCTGTCTCTCTCCCTGCTGCCTGGATCACTCTGTCACTCACCTGTCCTGCATGTATCCGTTCCTGCAGATGCACTCGAATCCTTGCAGTTTGTCAGTGCAGTTCTGGGTATCATCACAGTCATGGTGTCCATTCAGACACTCGTTCTCGGGGGGACAGGACATGAAAGCCCAGATTCCATCTGAGGCCGGGCAACTCTGTTTCCCATCTGTGAGGCGCAAACAAACAACCACTGGAACACTGCAGGGAAACTCATCTGACAGCCAACCACCTCCCACCCCCACCCACTAACACCCCCTCCCCCCACCCCCACTGTTCCCACACAGGAAACAGGTTCCCTACGGTCAATTCTCACTTAGGACACTGCTTTCCTTCTGGTCAGTATGCAAATAACTGATGCCTCGCTCCACCTGCCCTCAGACAGGACATAGGCCACCCTCTGCCCGCCTCCTTCCAGGCCGCCCTCTGCCCGCCTCCACCCAGGCCACCCTCTGCCCGCCTCCTTCCAGGCCGCCCTCCGCCCGCCTCCTCCCAGGCCGCCCTCCGCCCGCTTCCTCCCAGGCCGCCCTCCGCCCACCTCCTCCAAGCCCGCCCTCCGCCCGCTTCCTCCCAGGCCGCCCTCCTTCTCCCAGGCCGCCCTCCGCCCGCCTCCTCCCAGGCCGCCCTCCGCCCACCTCCTCCCAGGCTGCCCTCCGCCCGCCTGCTCCCAGGCTGCCCTCCGCCTGTCCTCACACTGGATTGAGGTTCCTGCTCCATCTGAGCATAAAGAGGCACAGGTTCCCCGCCGCCTGCCTAAGGAACACAATTGGTCGACAGCGCGCCCGTCGCTTGGCCAGGGTACGTACCGTCCTGAGGCCCATTCAGACCGCCCTGGATACATCTGCCGTTGCCATTGAGGCCGCGGGTGGCACACCAACCACAGTGAGAGTGTCGGACACAGTGGGAGCACTGATTGTAGCTGGCGCATGACAAATTACAGCTGGCTCTCGCCCCCTTCAGTAACCGGCCACACATCCCAGCAGCGCATCGCAGCGGCAGGAAACTTGGACTCATACACTGCAGCACAGAAAGAGACAACATCAGGTGGTGCTTGGGGTGGAGGTAGAGGAGTGTGTGTGTTGGAAAGGGCGTGGGAGGAGGGGTGGGATTGTTGTCAGGGCCTGGGAACCTTGGGGTGGTTGCTTGGGGCGGGGGGGAGATGGGTGGGAAGAAGAGAGGAAGTATTGGGTCTCAGAGGGAGGATGTGTTGGAGAGGGGCCAAGGAATGACTGGAGAAGCATAGTGGCAGTGGGATGGGGGAGGGATTGGGGAGGGAGTGAGGGGAGGGATTGGGGAGGGGGTGAGGGGATGGATTGGGGAGGGGGTGAGGGGATGGATTGGGGAGGGGGTGGGGGCGGGACTGAGGGAGACGGTGAGGGGCGGGTCTGAAGGGGTAAGGGCAGGATCTGGGGGGGCAGCGTTTTGGGGAGGGACTGTGTGTCCAGTGGGTTGGTCATACAGAGCTAGATAGTGCAGAGAATGGGCTGGGACTATGGAGAGAGAGTCACGATGCTTAGGAGGGGATCTAAGTGTTCGGAGGAGGAGAATGGACTCTGGGGGAGCGTGTGTATGGCAGGGGGCCATGTGCAATAAAAATCTCCTCAGCCCATGCCCGCAATGGTTTCTCCTCCTCACTGACGGCATCATGTTCTCTAACTCTGCCTGAATCTCACCGTCTGCGCAAGCTCCCCAACCTGTATTCACTCTGACCTTGCCAACTCTCACGGCCTTGCTAGTCCCAGTGTCAAGCACACACCAGCTCATCTCTCGCACATCCCGTTCCCAACCTCAGCTCCTTCTGCACCTGTTCCTGGAATAAACTAGATTCACTGACAACTGTATTTTCCAAAGCCCAATGCTCTCGCTGCCGACCTTCAGATTCCCCCCTGCAGCCCCTAATTTGCTCAATCCCACCCTCACCTCCCACGTATGAACATAAGAACATAAGAAATAGGAGCAGGAGTAGGCCATCTAGCCCCTCGAGTCTGCCCCGCCATTCAATAAGATCATGGCTGATCTGAAGTGGATCAGTTCCCCTTAGCCGCCTGATCCCTATAATCCCTAATTCCCTTACCGATCAGGAATCCATCTATCCATGATTTAAACATATTCAACGAGGTAGCCTCCACTACTTCAGTGGGCAGAGAATTCCAGAGATTCACCACCCTCTGAGAGAAGAAGTTCCTCCTCAACTCTGTCCTAAACTGACCCCCCTTTATTTTGAGGCTGTGCCCTCTAGTTCTAGTTTCCTTTCTAAGTGGAAAGAATCTCTCCATTTCCACCCTATCCAGCCCCTTCATTATCTTATCCCCCCTCAGCCTTCTAAATTCCAACGAATACAAACCCAATCTGCTCAGTCTCTCCTCATAATCAACACCCCTCATCTCTGGTGTCAACCTGGTGAACCTTCTCTGCACTCCCTCCAAGGTCAATATATCCTTCCGCAAATAAGGGGACCAATACTGCACACAGTATTCCAGCTGCGGCCTCACCAATGCCCTGTACAGATGCAGCAAGACATCTCTGCTTTTATATTCTATCCCCCTTGCGATATAGGCCAACATCCCATTTGCCTTCTTGATCACCTGTTGCACCTGCAGACTGGGTTTTTTCGTCTCATGCACAAGGACCCCCAGGTCCCTCTGCACAGCAGCATGTTGTAATTTCTTTCCATTTAGATAATAATCCAATTTGCTATTATTTCTTCCAAAGTGAATAACCTCGCATTTGTTAACGTTATACTCCATCTGCCAGATCCTCGCCCACTCACTCAGCCTGTCCAAATCTCTCTGCAGACCTTCTACGCCCTCCACACGATTCACTTTTCCACTTATCTTTGTGTCGTCTGCAAACTTTGATACCCTACACTCAGTCCCCTCCTCCAGATCGTCTATATAAATGGTAAATAGTTGAGGCCCCAGTACCGATCCCTGCGGCACGCCACTAGTTACCATCTGCCAACCAGAAAAGCACCCATTTATTCCGACTCTCTGCTTCCTGTCGGATAGCCAATCCCCAATCCACGCTAACACCCTACCCCCAACTCCGTGTGACCCAATCTTCTTCAGCAACCTTTTGTGAGGCACCTTATCAAACGCCTTTTGGAAATCCAAAAACACCGCATCCACCGGTTCCCCTCCGTCAACAGCACTAGTCACATCTTCATAAAAATCCAACAAGTTCGTCAAGCACGACTTTCCCCTCATGAATCCATGCTGCGTCTGATTAATCGAACCATTCCTATCCAGATGGACTGCTATTTCTTCTTTAATGATGGATTCCAGCATTTTTCCAACTACAGATGTTAAGCTAACCGGCCTGTAGTTACCCGCCTTTTGTCTATTTCCTTTTTTAAACAGCGGTGTAACATTAGCCATTTTCCAATCCGCCGGCACTACCCCAGAATCCAACGAATTTTGATAAATAACCACTAACGCATCCGCTATTACCTCTGACATTTCTTTCAGTACCCTGGGATGCATTCCATCCGGGCTCGGGGACTTGTCCACCTTCAGTCCCGTTAGTCTACCAAGCACTGCCTCCCTGGTAAAATGTATGATGTCCTGGTGCCCAACAAATCCATTACTCTCTTTCTCTCTCTCTTTTCCCGGCTGATCCCCCGGGTCTGTTCTCTCATAGCTGTCTGATCACAGTCAGAGAATCGCTTGCAATAGCTTCACTTCCTCTTTCCGTACTGTTATCTCTGTGCACCCTAGAGGTCTATCCTTGCCCCCCACCTCCCATTTCTGGCTGAAATGTGGCTATTTGTCCAGAGAATCCCCTCCTGCCCCACCAATTCTCACACAGTGCAAGCACTGCTGCCTTGCAGCGCCAGGGACCCTGGCTCAATTCGGGGCTTGGGTGACTGTTGCACTTTCTTCCTGTGTCTGCGAGGGTTTCCTCTGGGTGCTCTGGTTTCCTCCCACAGTTTGAAAGATGTGCTGGTTCGGTGCATTGGCCATGCCAAATTCTCCCTCACTGTACCCGAATAGGCGCCGGAGTGTGGCGACTAGGGGATTTTCACAATAACTTCACTGTAGTGTTAATGTAAGCCAACTTGTGACACTAATAAAAATAAACTCTTAATTCTAGTCTTGAGTATCCCCCGGGACTCGACTTCTGAATTCCCTCGCTAAACCTCTGCCTTCTCCAAGATGCTCTTTGACCACAAGTTTTTGCTCGTCAGTTGTACTATCTCTTTACGTGGCACAGTGTCAAAATGTCACTCCCGTGAAGCAGCTTTGGCAATTTTATGTTAATGTGAGGTGTTGTTCGCCTTTGCTAATTACTTAAGTTTTTCCAACTCTCATTTTTTTAAATCATCTCTGTACACAGTATCTAACTTTCCCCTTGGTTCCGACTTTGTCCTCATCTTTCTTCATCCAAGATGTTTTGTGACTTGAAGAGACACTTGAATTTAATGGAATACGACTCCATTGACCACCCTTTCCAATGGTGTCACAACTCATTATCAGTGTTTTTGGCCACAGTATCATTCTCCTGTCCTCAAATTTAGCAATTATTCTAATCTATTGCCATCATCTTGGTCATATTATGTCTTTCTCAAGCGTTATTTTAACCACATCACGTTATGACCGCGATTGCCCCCGCTCTCATTTCTCCTCTCTGTTCTGGCTCATTCACCATTACATTACAAATTTGAATTGTGTGCTTACCTGCTGCAAAGCCAGACTCCAGATGCACTGCTGCCAGCCCCCGTCTGAGCCGTTTGAGCTCAGGCATTCGCTGCAGGTGGTGAGGTTATGGCATGGTGTCGGGCATGGTTCAGGCGGGCAGGATTCCACTGGCATTGGTGACACATTGCGCAGAGAGTGGCTGAAGCAAGTCCAGTCGTAGGCAGGGCTCACACTGAGAATACGACGTGTCTCACCTGAAACACAAGCATGGGAGTGGGGAATAAGTCATTGCTCTAATACCGTACATGAGGAGAGAAGTCCCTTCCTCCCCACTCCTGGATCCTAGGTCAGGGCTTCCCCGGATTCGGGGTCAGGGCTTGCCCGGATCCGGGGTCAGGGCTTGCCCGGATCCGGGGTCAGGGCTTCCCCGGTTCCGGAGACAGGGTTTTCCCGGATCCGGAGTCAGGGCTTCCCCGGATGCGGAGTCAGGGCTTCCCCGGATCCGGAGACAGGGCTTTCCCAGATCCGGAGACAGGGCTTTCCCGGATCCGGAGACAGGGCTTTCCCGGATCCGGAGACAGGGCTTCCCCGGATCCGGAGTCAGGGCTTCCCAGGATCCGGAGGCAGGGCTTTCCCGGATCCGGAGGCAGGGCTTCCCCGGATCCGGAGTCAGGGCTTCCCCGAATCTAGTCTAACAGTATATGTGTAGAGACAAACACTGTTGTTGATTCAGATCAGTGAAGAGAGAACAGATACTACCAGACGTGTTGAGTACGTGCAGCATTTCCCCTCACTGGACCGTACCTGTGCGTTTGAACTGACGTGTCCACATACACTTCCCAGAGGCAGTGCACTTGTGGCAGTCGGAGGCTTCACATGATATTTCAGAGCAGTTGCTGGCAACGAAGATCTCGCGTTGATTAATGCGGCAGTCATTCTCCTTGGTGCAGCTGGTGTTAGTGCTGATACAGGCTCCCTCGGGGCAGTTCGTGCACCATTTACACCTCTAAGACAAACAAAGATTGTGACTGAATCATAGGCCTGGAATCTGTTATTCACACTAATTGGGCTTCACTGATTCACATCAACTCATCAGCCGTCGGTGAGCTCGCAGGTCGGAATGGGATGGGAGAGCAAAGCAGGCATGGCCCACAGGCAGGCAATCAATGAGCATGGTTAGAGGTGGATGCAGAGCAGCAAACTAAAGGAAAGGGGGGTCTATTAGATTGACATGAATGCGAACGTGTGTGTAAGTGCTCGGGCACGACACAGGGGTGGGCGAGGCAAAGGGGGGGGGGGGGGGGGGGGGGGGGTGTGGGCGAGGCGGGGGGGGGGAGGGGGGGGGCGGCGGGCACGACAGAGGGGGCGGCGGGCACGACAGAGGGCACGACAGAGGGCGCGCGGGCACGACAGAGGGCGCGCGGGCACGACAGAGGGCGCGCGGGCACGACAGAGGGCGCAGGGGCACGACAGAGGGCGCAGGGGCACGACAGAGGGCGCGGGGCGCGAGTGCGCGTGAGGGAGAGGGCGTGAGGGAGAGGGCGCGCGCCCGAGGGAGAGGGCGCGCGCGCGCTCGAGATAGAGGGCGCGCGAGATAGAGGTCGCGCGAGCGAGAGGACGCGCGCGCGAGAGGGACGGCGCGCGAGAGGGACGGCGCGCGAGAGGGACGGCGCGCGAGAGGGACGGCGCGCGAGAGGGACGGCGCGCGAGAGGGACGGCGCGCGAGAGGGACGGCGCGCGAGAGGGACGGCGCGCGAGAGGGACGGCGCGCGAGAGGGACGGCGCGCGAGAGGGACGGCGCGCGAGAGGGACGGCGCGCGAGAGGGACGGCGCGCGAGAGGGACGGCGCGCGAGAGGGACGGCGCGCGAGAGGGACGGCGCGCGAGAGGGACGGCCCGCGAGAGGGACGGCGCGCGAGAGGGACGGCGCGCGAGAGGGACGGCGCGCGAGAGGGACGGCGCGCGAGAGGGACGGCGCGCGAGAGGGACGGCGCGCGAGAGGGACGGCGCGCGAGAGGGACGGCGCGCGAGAGGGACGGCGCGCGAGAGGGACGGCGCGCGAGAGGGACGGCGCGCGAGAGGGACGGCGCGCGCGAGGGACGGCGCGTGCGAGGGACAGCGCGCGTGAGAGTGACCGAGTGCAATCGCTCCCTGTATTGGTTGTGGATAGTTGATAACTGTTTCCTTTCCTGGTGTTTGCTGTGGTCACTGAGTCCTGTGCTAAGGATTGGTTTGGTTTGGTTTGGAGATTTGTCCGTACTCACCAGTCTCTGCATTTGACCCATGACCTTGGGGTGGCGAGCCAAGCACTCGCTGCATGTTTTCAAACGCCGACAGTCATCAGGGAACTTGGGCAGAGGGTCACAGAGCGAGCTTCCTGACTCAACCCCATACCTGGCAAGAGAAAGCATCAGTATTGCAGAAGGTGCATCAGCGGAACGCCAAACCAGAAGCAAATTATAAAGATTCTAAAAGCTGAACACCAGGCTGAGAGAAACACAGCCTGCTGGACTGTTCGAGCCCTCTCTGGGCATCTGCAAGTCCCCCTGGGCACGGGATCAGTCGGTAACTCCGGGCGCCCGATGAGACAGTTGGTCCGTCTCGACCTGGGGTCTGTTGGTCCCTCTGTGCCTGGGATCTGTTGGGTCTCTCTGGGCCTGGGATCTGTTGGGTCTCTCTGGGCCTGGGATCTGTTGGGTCTGGGATCTGTTGGGTCTCTCTGGGCCTGCGATCTGTTGGGTCTCTCTGGGTCTGGGATCTGTTGGGTCTCTCTGGGTCTGGGATCTGTTGGGTCTCTCTGGGTCTGGGATCTGTTGGGTCTCTCTGGGTCTGGGATCTGTTGGGTCTCTCTGGGTCTGGGATCTGTTGGGTCTCTCTGGGTCTGGGATCTGTTGGGTCTCTCTGGGTCTGGGATCTGTTGGGTCTCTCTGGGTCTGGGATCTGTTGGGTTACTCTGGGTCTGGGATCTGTTGGGTCTCTCTGGGTCTGGGATCTGTTGGGTTACTCTGGGTCTGGGATCTGTTGGGTCTCTCTGGGTCTGGGATCTGTTGGGTCTCTCTGGGTCTGGGATCTGTTGGGTCTCTCTGGGTCTGGGATCTGTTGGGTCTCTCTGGGTCTGGGATCTGTTGGGTCTCTCTGAGCCTGGGTGAATGGTGGAAATGTTGATACTCCTACCTCTCTGCTTCGTCTGCAGACAGACAGCTCCCATTACGGACTGAACGGCACCACACACAGCTGCTGCTGTTACAGGCTCCTGGGTTGGTGAATATTAGACAGGGATCCAGTGGGATGGAGAGAGCTACCATTGAGCCCAGCATGACCCCTCCATATCCTGCCGAGATGTACAGCTTCTTCTTCAGCCTGACAGCGGCGTGAGCAATCGAACCTTTCATTGGCACTCCCTGCACTGAGCCCCCTACAGAGAAGGGAGAACTTTCAGTCAGACAGCTCACTGAACAGGGGTGGGGCAGGGGAGGTCAATCAAAGGCTGGAGGTGGGGGGAGGGTGGGCGTCCAGGAGTGGAGAGTAAGAAGTCATTCAGGGGAAGAGGAAGGGATGCAGAGGTGAGGGGGTCAGGGGTGAGTGGTCAATCCGGGGCCGGGGTGAGGGGGTCAGCCCGGGGTCAGGGGGTCAATCCGGGGCCAGGGGTGAGGGGGTCAGCCCGGGGTCAGGGGGTCAATCCGGGGCCAGGGGTGAGGGGGTCAGCCCGGGGTGAGGGGGTCAGCCCGGGGTGAGGGGGTCAGCCCGGGGCCAGGGGTGAGGGGGTCAGCCCGGGGTCAGGGGATCAGCCCGGGGCCAGGGGTGAGGGGTTCAGTCCTGGGTCAGGGGTGGGGGGGTCTGAGGTGTGGGTGTCAGTCCTGGGTCGGGGTGGGGGGGGGGGGTCAGTCCTGGGTCAGGGGTGAGGAGTTCAGTCCTGGGTCAGGGGTGAGGGGGGTCAGCCCTGGGTCAGGGGTGAGGGGGGTCAGCCCTGGGTCAGGGGTGAGGGGGGTCAGTCCTGGGTCAGGGGTGAGGAGGGTCAGCCCTGGGTCAGGGGTGAGGGGGGTCAGTCCTGGGTCAGGGGTTCAGTCCTGGGTCAGGGGTGAGGAGGGTCAGCCCTGGGTCGGGGTGAGGGGGGTCAGTTCTGGGTCGGGGGGTCAGTCCTGGGTCAGGGGTGAGGGGGTCAGTCCTGGGTCAGGGGTGAGGGGGTCAGTCCTGGGTCAGGGGTGAGGGGGTCAGTCCTGGGTCAGGGGTGAGGGGGTCAGTCCTGGGTCAGGGGTGAGGGGGTCAGTCCTGGGTCAGGGGTGAGGGGGTCAGTCCTGGGTCAGGGGTGAGGGGGTCAGTCCTAGGACAAGGGTGAGAGGTCAGGTCACGGGACAAGGTGAGGGGTTGGCGTGTGATGTCAGTCTTGGGTTGAGGGTGAGAGGTTAGTCTTGGAGCAGAGGTGGGTTCAGCTGTGGGACAGGGCGAGCGGCTCAGTCAATGGGAGGGCAGGAATTATGAAGGAGGGTCAGGTCAGTCGGGGGTTGGGGGAGAGGGAAGAAGGTCAGGTGGGGATAGAGGCAAGGGTGGGAGGTCAGTAGAGTGGGTAGGGGTTCAGTCCTGCAGAAACATTTTGCGTTTAGGTAGTAAAACACACCGAAGTAATTTCACAAGCACGATGAAACAATATTTCAGACTGAACCACACTGATATCAGAACTGGTGTTTAAAAACATGGTCAAAGAGGAAGGAGAAACGTGGAAAGATTCCGGGAGGGAAATCCAGAGGGAGCTGGAGGCTGCAATGTTAGATAGCATAGACACAAGAAACCTGCAGACTCTTTGAAACATAGTCCAATGTACCAAAACACTTCACAGGAACAATTCATGACTCAAAGTGAACACACACAAAAAAAAGTACAGCACGGGAACAGGCCTTTATTAGATCCTCTAAGCCTGGGCCATCATGGTGCCCTAACTAAAAAAAAACCTGCCCCTACTTGATTCATATCCTTCTATCCCCTCCCTGTTCATGTACCCATCTAGATGCCTCTTAAATGTTGATAATGTGTCTGCTTCCACCACCTCCCCTGGCAGCGAGTTCCAGGCACCCACCACTCTCTGCGTGAAAAACTTCCCCCACTCATCTTTCTTAAACTTTCTCCCTCTCACCTTGAACCTGTGCCCCCTTGTAACTGACACTTCCACCTTGGGAAAAAGCCTCTGACTATCCACCCTGTCTATGCCTCTGATAATTTTGTAGACCTCCATCAGGTCTCCCCTCAGCCTCTGTCTTTCCAGTGAAACAGGGCCACATGAGGTGGTGTGGAGATCAGGCAAGACATTCTCTGCAATAGTGAGTGGGGATGAGATGGAGGGACAGGCTGAAGGAGACAATAAGAGGGCACCAGGCCAGGTGAAGAACTGGCAGATGATGCTGAGTGAAACACAGGAGGATGTGGGAAGAGGAAAAGGAGGGAGCAGATTGTGTGCAGAAACTCGAGGCGTTAAGGCAATGATGGAAAGGTGACAGAGGAATACAGAGCGGGGAAAAATCAGCTGCAGGGATTAGACAGAGACAAAAGTGAGGGCTGGTGATGACGGCAACACAATGAGCATCAGGGCAGGTTCCAGCAAGGTTAGAATGTGATATTAGGTGTGAGTTATACCCGAGTTATTGGGAGTGATCCAGGTGTTGGTGTACCTGTGTTATTGTGTGATCCAGGTGTTGCTGTACCTGTTTTATTGGGAGTGATCCAGGTGTTGTACATGTGTTATTGGGAGTGATCCAGGTGTTGCTGTACCTGTGTTATTGGGAGTGATCCAGGTGTTGCTGTACCTGTGTTATTGTGTGATCCAGGTGTTGCTGTACCTGTGTTATTGTGTGATCCAGGTGTTGCTGTACCTGTTTTATTGGGAGTGATCCAGGTGTTGTACATGTGTTATTGGGAGTGATCCAGGTGTTGCTGTACCTGTGTTATTGGGTGTGATCCAGGTGTTGCTGTACATGTGTTATTGGGAGTGATCCAGGTGTTGCTGTACCTGTGTTATTGGGAGTGATCCAGGTGTTGCTGTACATGTGTTATTGGGAGTGATCCAGGTGTTGCTGTACCTGTGTTATTGGGAGTGATCCAGGTGTTGCTGTACCTGTGTTATTGTGTGATCCAGGTGTTGCTGTACCTGTTTTATTGGGAGTGATCCAGGTCTTGTACATGTGTTATTGGGAGTGATCCAGGTGTTGCTGTACCTGTGTTATTGGGAGTGATCCAGGTGTTGCTGTACCTGTTTTATTGGGAGTGATCCGGGTGTTGTACGTGTGTTATTGGGTGTGATCCAGGTGTTGCTGTACATGTGTTATTGGGTGCGATCCAGGTGTTGTGGTACCTGTGTTACTGGGAGTGATCCAGGTGTTGCTGTACCTGTGTTATTGGGAGTGATCCAGGTGTTGCAGTTGATCTGGTAGAACAAGACATCAGCGCTGAAATCCTCCTGCTCTGTTCGGCCTCCAACCACTACCATTGTATCCCGGAAGAGCGCGGCGATGTGGAAAAAATGGGAGAACGGCTAGAAATGACGACAAAATGGGAACCATTAGACAGGGAGAAGCAAGGGAACTGTTCTCTCTGTTTTCCATTCGCTCGATGTGGAGATGCCGGCGTTGGACTGGGGTAAACACAGTAAGAAGTTTAACAACACCAGGTTAAAGTCCAACAGGTTTATTTGGTAGCAAAAGCCACACAAGCTTTCGGAGCTCTAAGCCCCTTCTTCAGGTGAGTGGGAATTCTGTTCACAAACAGGGCATATAAAGACGCAGACTCAATTTACATGAATAATGGTTGGAATGCGAATACTTACAGCCAATCAGGTCTTTAAGATACAAACAACGTGAGTGGAGAGAGCATCAAGACAGGCTAAAAAGATGTGTATTGTCTCCAGACAAGACAGCCAGTGAAACTCTGCAGGTCCAGGCAAGCTGTGGGGGTTACAAATAGTGAGACATGAACCCAATATCCCGGTTGAGGCCGTCCTCGTGTGTGCGGAACTTGGCTATCAGTTTCTGCTCAGCGACTCTGCGCTGTCGTGTGTCACGAAGGCCGCCTTGGAGAACGCTTACCCGAATATCAGAGGCCGAATGCCCGTGAGTTGCTGAGCAGAAACTGATAGCCAAGTTCCGCACACACGAGGACGGCCTCAACTGGGATATTGGGTTCATGTCACACTATTTGTAACTCCCACAGTTGCGTGGACCTGCAGAGTCTCACTGGCTGTCCTGTCTGGAGACAATACACATCTTTTTAGCCTGTCTTGATGCTCTCTCCACTCACATTGTTTTGTTTCTTAAAGACTTGATTAGTTGTAAGTATTCGCATTCCAACCATTATTCATGTAAATTGAGTCTATGTCTTCATATGCCCTGTTGGTGAACAGAATTCCCACTCACCTGAAGAAGGGGCTTGGAGCTCCGAAAGCTTGTGTGGCTTTTGCTGCCAAATAAAACTGTCGGACTTTAGCCTGGTGTTGTTAAACTTCTTACTGTGTTTATTCCATTCTCTTGCCAGTGACAGTCTTTCGAGCAGTTTTGTCAAATACCTTTGTTCCATAGGAGGGCGCGAGGAGGCTCCAGGTTAGGTTGGGTAGGTATAAACTGTACAGTTCGCGTGAGGCTGATACACTCTCCAGGTAAAATCGATAGCCGCCAAACACATACAGCGCATCAGTGGCCTCGTGATAGACTGTTGAGTGCCCGTACAAACCTGCAATGAGCAGACAACTTGATCAACAGGCTGAAAACTGGGCCCATATCATTCTAACAAACAGTACCAGGGCACGCGAACACATTGCCCACCACCAAAACAGGGCAACAGCATAGCCCCACTTGTGATAGATTGCCACATCCTTTCTCCCCTGCCCCAGTATCTGAACTGCAACTGTGCTGCAAGGATCAGTGTCTGTGTGCAGTGTGAGTCAGCGTGTATGTGTGTGCGCGCACAAGCAAGTCCATATAGGGATGTGTGGGTCAGGGT
Source organism: Mustelus asterias (assembly GCF_964213995.1). Lineage (NCBI taxonomy): Eukaryota > Metazoa > Chordata > Chondrichthyes > Carcharhiniformes > Triakidae > Mustelus > Mustelus asterias. The sequence goes on from NW_027593425.1 coordinate 14,206, forward strand.
ACAGTGTGAGTCTGTGCGTGAGGGTCCGTGCGTGAGGGTCCGTGCGTGAGGGTCCGTGCGTGAGGGTCCGTGCGTGAGGGTCCGTGCGTGAGGGTCCGTGCGTGAGGGTCCGTGCGTGAGGGTCCGTGCGTGAGGGTCCGTGCGTGAGGGTCCGTGCGTGAGGGTCCGTGCGTGAGGGTCCGTGCGTGAGGGTCCGTGCGTGAGGGTCCGTGCGTGAGGGTCCGTGCGTGAGGGTCCGTGCGTGAGGGTCCGTGCGTGAGGGTCCGTGCGTGAGGGTCCGTGCGTGAGGGTCCGTGCGTGAGGGTCCGTGCGTGAGGGTCCGTGCGTGAGGGTCCGTGCGTGAGGGTCCGTGCGTGAGGGTCCGTGCGTGAGGGTCCGTGCGTGAGGGTCCGTGCGTGAGGGTCCGTGCGTGAGGGTCCGTGCGTGAGGGTCCGTGCGTGAGGGTCCGTGCGTGAGGGTCCGTGCGTGAGGGTCCGTGCGTGAGGGTCCGTGCGTGAGGGTCCGTGCGTGAGGGTCCGTGCGTGAGGGTCCGTGCGTGAGGGTCCGTGCGTGAGGGTCCGTGCGTGAGGGTCCGTGCGTGAGGGTCCGTGCGTGAGGGTCCGTGCGTGAGGGTCCGTGCGTGAGGGTCCGTGCGTGAGGGTCCGTGCGTGAGGGTCCGTGCGTGAGGGTCCGTGCGTGAGAGTCCGTGCGTGAGAGTCTGTGCGGGGGGGGGGGGGGGGGGGGGGTGGTACAGTGTGAGTCCGTGTGTGGGGGTCAGGATCTACTCAGAGGAGGAGGATCGCAACAGACACCTACAGATGCTGAAAGACACCCTCGAAAGAACAAGATATGGCGCTCAACTCATCGATCAACAGTTCCGACGTGCCACAGTGAAAAACCGCACAAACCTCCTCAGGAGACAAACACAGGACATGACAGACAGAGTACCCTTCATTGTCTAGTACTTCCCCAGAGCGTAGAAGCTACGACATCTTCTCCAGGGCATTCAAAATGTCATCGATGAAGACGAACATCTCGTCAAGGCCATCCCCCACACCTCCACTACTTGCCTTCAAACAACCGCACAACCTCAAACAGACTATTGTACGCAGCAAACTACCCAGTCTTCAGGAGAACAGTGACCATGACACCACACAACCCTACCACAGCAACCTCTGCAAGATGTACCGGATCATCGACACGGATGCCATCATCTCACGTGAGAACACCACCCACCAGGTACACAATACATACTCTTGCGACTCAGCTAACATTTTCTACTTGATACACTGCAGGAAAGGATGAGCCGAGGCATGGTACATTGGGGAAACCATGCAGACGCTACGACAACGGATGAATGGACACCGCTCGACAATCACCAGACAGGAGTGTTCTCTACCTGTCGGGGAGCACTTCAGCAGTCAAGGGCAGTCAGCCTCTGATCTTCGGGTAAGCGTTCTCCAAGGCGGCCTTCACGACACACGACAATGCAGAATCACCGAACAAAAACTGATTGCCAAGTTCCGCACACATGAAGACGGCCTCAACCAGGATTTTGAGTTCATGTCACATTATCTGTAACCCCTATGACTTGCCTGGGCTTGCAAAATCTCACTAACTGTCCTGGCTGGAGACAATTCACATCTCTTTAACCTGTGCTTAACCCTCTCTCCACTCACATTGTCTGTATCTGTAAAGACTAGATTACCTGTTAAGATTCGCATTCCAACTATTATCTTGTAATTGAGTTTGTGTTTATACATGCCCTGTCTGTGAACTGAACTCTTCACTCACGTGATGAAGGGGCAACGCTCCGAAAGCTCGTGCTACCAAATAAGCCTGTTGGGCTTTAACCTGGTGTTGTGAGACTGCTCTCTCCATGTGGCCTGTGGGTGTACAATGCTTTATTTCCTGTCTCCTATTATACCTGTGGGTGCAGTTCCTGTTGCCTGGCTGATGCTCCAGGTTCCTGAGTCGATCTTATATCCCAGCAGTTTATTGTTGAAGCCATTCTTTGGGGAGTAACCGCCAATGAGGAGCAAGGTAGAATTCCGGCATTGGGTCAGGGTGTGGCCAGCAACTGGGAGTAAAATGTCGGACTGCAGGAAGCAACAAAGAAAAGTTAGCCGAGCCACGCTATGCCACACACACTGCCGACAGGGGTCTCTCTGAGTATTCACATCCCCATCCTCGACAACACTCACACTCTCCGTGTGAGGGAAGTGAGTCTCCTCATTCTCAATAGCACTCACTCTCCCCGTCTGAGGGGAGTGAGTCTCTCTATCCTCGACAACACTCACTCTGCCCGTCTGAGGGGAGTGAGTCTCTCCATCCTCGACAACACACACTCTCCCCGTGTGAGGGGAGTGAGTCTCCCCATCCTCGACAACACTCACTCTCCCTGAATCTCCCTCACAGGAACCTGGACTAAGAGTCTTACTGAGGGGAAGAACAATGGAGACAGGTTCTGGTGTTCTGGTTAGCAGTTAGCCCTGTGTATCGGTGTCAATAGCAGTCGTGAGACACACTGCTTCCTGATTAATGGCCGATCCTATTGTCAATGTAAAACAAACCCATACCTTTCCCTCAGTCCACTGCCGCCTGGTCATGTCGAACAGCCAAAAGTCACTGGCGACTCCGGAGTCGGTGAGTCCCCCAAGCACGTACATGGTGTCTCTGGAAGGAATGGAGGTAGCTGCATGGAAATAGCGTGCGCTGGGACCCGGACCCTGTGCCTGCACTTCCTGGCTCCAGTGACGATCAGCCAGAGAAAACCTGCCAGAGGACACTCAGGATAAGATCAAAATTAACCTGGAAAATTAACGCCCTTTCTTTCTCCAGAGAGGCGGAGCTACTAGCAGCATTTTCAGCACCCACAGCAGTTGCAATTTGCCTATTCTTGTTCAATTATGTTTTCTAATTTGTGAAAGTACCTTCATCATAGTCCCCAGTAGGTTTTGTAAGAAATAATGTCTGCTGCTCTTTCACCCCTCTTCTCCCAGCATTCAAATCCATACATTCACTTTATTCATGGTTAAAATACAAAGTTAACAAATGACACAACTGCAAATGGCCATCAATCTGGCAACAACAGACACACTGCAAATGGCCACGAGTCTGGCAGCAATAGACACACTGCAAATGGCCACGAGTCTGGCAGCAATAGACACACTGCAAATGGCCACGAGTCTGGTAGCAATAGACACACTGCAAATGGCCACGAGTCTGGCAGCAACAGACACACTGCAAATGGCCATGAGTCTGGCAGCAACAGACACACTGCAAATGGCCACGAGTCTGGCAGCAACAGACACACTGCAAATGGCCACGAGTCTGGCAGCAACAGACACACTGCAAATGGCCACGAGTCTGGCAGCAACAGACACACTGCAAATGGCCACCAGTCTGGCAGCAACAGACACACTGCAAATGGCCACCAGTCGAGCAGCAAGGGACACACTGCAAATGGCCACCAGTCTGGCAGCATTAGACACACTGCAAATGGCCACCAGTCTGGCAGCAACAGACACACTGCAAATGGCCACCAGTCTGGCAGCAACAGACACACTGCAAGTGGCCACCAGTCTGGGAACAGTAAATAGATTAACAATAAGATTTCAATCCCTCTCTGACAGGGTCTCCAACACCAAAGCTTGATCAGTGCCACTTACTTGTAAATACTATTCAGAATCCCATCTCTCAGAGACAAACCAGCAAATATCCAGAGGCTTGAATCAGGGCCTTCCACCATTGAGTGTCCAAAACGCAATAAGGGATTTCCATGCTCCTGGGGATTGAGAATTACATTCAGAGCTTGGAGACAGGCGCAATATCTCCACAGACCACCAGAGCCCTGTCAACAGGGGGTGAATGCGGGCAGGGGGTGGGGAGGGTCGAGGGAGTGGCGAAGACGTGGGGGGGTGTTGAGGGAGTGGCGGAAAGGTGAGGAGCGGGGGCTGAGGGAGTGGCGGCAAGGTTGCAAGTTGGGGCCGATTGATCATGGGGGCCAGATCGGGCAGAGCGAGATGGAGAGGGAGGGGGGGGGGGGGGGGGGGGTGGTGGGAGGAGAGAGCAGAGCGGGACGGCAAGGGGGGGGGGAGGGGGGAGCAGAGCGGGCCGGGATGGGGGGAGGAGCAGTGCGGGACGGGGGGGGGGGGGGGGGGGGGGAACAGAGCGGGACGGGGGAGCAGAGCAAGACGGGACGGGGGAGCAAGACAGGATGGGGGGGGGGGTGGCGGAGCGGGCCGAGGGGGGCCGGGGGGGGGGGTTGGGGGTGGGGGGGGGGGGCGGCGGAGTGGGCCGAGGGGGGGGGGGCGGCGGAGCGGGCCGGGGGGGGCGGCGGAGCGGGCCGGCACAGAGCGGGAGGGGGAGGGGGGACCGAGCGGGAGGGGGGACCGAGCGGGAGGGGGGACCGAGCGGGAGGGGGGACCGAGCGGGAGGGGGGACCGAGCGGGAGGGGGGACCGAGCGGGAGGGGGGACCGCGCGGGAGGGGGGACCGCGCGGGAGGGGGGACAGCGCGGGAGGGGGGACAGCGCGGGAGGGGGGACAGCGCGGGAGGGGGGACAGCGCGGGAGGGGGGACAGCGCGGGAGGGGGACAGCGCGGGAGGGGGGACAGCGCGGGAGGGGGGACAGCGCGGGAGGGGGGACAGCGCGGGAGGGGGGACAGAGCGGGAGGGGGGACAGAGCGGGAGGGGGGACAGAGCGGGAGGGGGGACAGAGCGGGAGGGGGGACAGAGCGGGAGGGGGGACAGAGCGGGAGGGGGGACAGAGCGGGAGGGGGGACAGAGCGGGAGGGGGGACAGAGCGGGAGGGGGGACAGAGCGGGAGGGGGGACAGAGCGGGAGGGGGGACAGAGCGGGAGGGGGGACAGAGCGGGAGGGGGGACAGAGCGGGAGGGGGGACAGAGCGGGAGGGGGGACAGAGCGGGAGGGGGGACAGAGCGGGAGGGGGGACAGAGCGGGAGGGGGGACAGAGCGGGAGGGGGGACAGAGCGGGAGGGGGGACAGAGCGGGAGGGGGGACAGAGCGGGAGGGGGGACAGAGCGGGAGGGGGGGTGAGCGGGAGGGGGTTGGTGGGGAGGGCAGTCGTCCTGTGTGTACTCACTGCCCGTATGTTGGTGTCAGTGATGGCCTCCCAGGTGATTATTCCGGAATGAGTGATTACTCCGCAGTCACTGCTGCCAAATCCATCGGCACAGACGCACCGTCCTGTGGCCTGTCGGAGAACAGCTAGAGTTAGCAGAAGCCCAGACCTCACCGTGACTCCCCGGGGGAACGGTTACCCTCCGTGAGCCCCTGGTGGAACTGTCACTGCTCAGTTAATGTGAGGCAGTTGTTGGCGATGTGTTGGACTCACCGAATCACAGCGTCCGCCCCGTGTGTGGGCAGAACAATTGTTGGGACATCTCTGCCAGCCACAGTCTGGCCCGACGTAGCCAGTGGCGCACACACACTGCCCCATCTGGCACTGCTGGTTGGCGTGGCAGCTAGGCTGGCATTTATTGACCGTGTATGTGGCATTGAAACCCTCCAGGGCGATGCCTGCTCCGATGGAGATGTTTGCTTCCAGGTAAACGGTCAGCACACCTGACAACAACAGCAGAATCAAATCAATGAGAAATATAAAACACAGCCAAGGAAAGAAATACTGTCAGCAGATAGAAAAGCTGAACTTTCAAACACTCAGCGGACACAGCGAGAGACAAGTAACTATTCTGGATCAATCACATTCAACAGCTTCCGCAACAATCAGACCCGAAATATGGACATCACTGTCTCGGTAAAGGCAAACCCTGAACCAGACCATAGAAACTGCACCATCAGCAGACACCAACTGCACACTAACTGTAGCTCAGAGGAAATGACATGGAAATACAGAGCGCTCTCCCAGTGACGCACCGCGACAGAGCGCTCTCCCAGTGACGCACCGCGACAGAGCGCTCTCCCAGTGACGCACCGCGACAGAGCGCTCTCCCAGTGACGCACCGCGACAGAGCGCTCTCCCAGTGACGCACCGCGACAGAGCACTCTCCCAGTGACGCACCGCGACAGAGCGCTCTCCCAGTGACGCACTGCGACACAGCGCTCTCCCAGTGACGCACCGCGACAGAGCGCTCTCCCAGTGACGCACTGCGACAGAGCGCTCTCCCAGTGACGCACCGCGACAGAGCGCTCTCCCAGTGACGCACCGCGACAAGCGCTCTCCCAGTGACGCACTGCGACAGAGCGCTCTCCCAGTGACGCACCGCGACAGAGCGCTCTCCCAGTGACGCACCGCGACAGAGCGCTCTCCCAGTGACGCACCGCGACAGAGTGCTCTCCCAGTGACGCACCGCGACAGAGCGCTCTCCCAGTGACGCACCGCGACAGAGCGCTCTCCCAGTGACGCACTGCGACAGATCGCTCTCCCAGTGATGCACCGCGACAGAGCGCTCTCCCAGTGACGCACCGCGACAGAGCGCTCTCCCAGTGACGCACCGCGACAGAGCGCTCTCCCAGCGACGCACTGCGACAGAGCGCTCTCCTAGTGACGCACCGCGACAGAGCGCTCTCCCAGTGACGCACCACGACAGAGCGCTCTCCCAGTGATGCACCGCGACAGAGCGCTCTCCCAGTGACGCACTGCGCACAGCGCTCTCCCAGTGACGCACTGCGACGGAGGGCTCTCCCAGTGACGCACTGCGACAGAGCGCTCTCCCAGTGACGCACCGCGACAGAGCGCTCTCCCAGTGACGCACTGCGACACAGCGCTCTCCCAGTGACGCACTGCGACACAGCGCTCTCCCAGTGACGCACCGCGACAGAGCGCTCTCCCTGTGACGCACCGCGACAGAGCGCTCTCCCAGTGACGCACTGCGACACAGCGCTCTCCCAGTGACGCACTGCGACAGAGCGCTCTCCCAGTGACGCACCGCGACAGAGCGCTCTCCCAGTGACGCACCGCGACAGAGCGCTCTCCCAGTGACGCACTGCGACACAGCGCTCTCCCAGTGATGCACCACGACAGAGCGCTCTCCCAGTGACGCACTGCGACACAGCGCTCTCCCAGTGACGCACTGCGACAGAGCGCTCTCCCAGTGACGCACTGCGACACAGCGCTCTCCCAGTGACGCACTGCGACAGAGCGCTCTCCCAGTGACGCACTGCGACAGAGCGCTCTCCTGGTGACGTTGCACCCGCCTATACAGTTTCTACTAAGGTACCTGAGATTGCGTCCACTGTGATTGGCTGATCCCGGCCATTGCCACAGAAGGCTCCAACAAGCTTGGGGTCAGCGTGGATTGCGCTGCCAAGATGGGAATCCATGAGGAATTCCGGAATCCCATCAAAGACATAGACATAATTTTGCTGAAAGAAACACATGAGCAGGAATGAATTTGCTGTGTGAAGGGACTGACTGAGTAAAGCACTCTCTATCATTACCCTCCCATTGCTCTCCAGTAATACTCACGCCACACTTCATCCTGATGTCTGGTCTGATGGTCAAGCTGACCACTGGGCAGCTGCTCACCTCCTGGCAGGATTCCAGTGAGTCAGAGGTGGACAGCACCCACAGGCAATAGGCCAGTCCATTCGCTGAAATCCCGTGTCCTCTCATTGAGCCCAGTGCTGAGGATGAGATGTTTTTCAATAGGATTCGTCCCACACACTCACGGTAACATGTACCATTATCCCTGAAAAAACAACAAGCCGGGATCAGTGCCTGAGCGACTCTCGGCATACACGAAGGGGCCGATTATGTGCGTGCATGTGCTTACGTGTGCGTGTGGAGAGGAGAGCTGGTGACATGATGTGATTATCTTTCTCTCTGTGTGTGTTGTATACGCATCTGTCAGGGAGAGCATGTGAGAGTGACAGTGTTCGTGAGTGAATGTGTAACTGTGTTTGTGTTAGTGTCCCCATGTGAGTAACTATTGTGTCAGTGCGTATGCATGCATGTGCATGTGAAAGCACATGAGTATGTGTGCGTTATTGAGTGAATATGTGTGCATGTGAGGCTCTTGCGTGTCACTGTGTTTGACTGTGCGTGCATGCATGTGCCTGACTGTGCGTGCTCAGTCTAACACAGTGACACACAAGAGCCTCACATGCGTGACCGTGCGCGTATTTAACTGTTTGCGTGTGTTTGGCTGTTTGCACGGGTGTTTAACCATGCACACCTGGTAAACCGCATGCGTGTGCTTGCCCATGTACGCGTTTGACTGCGCGTGCATGTATGGGTTTGACTGTGTGCATATAACCGTGCACACACGACTGTGCACCTGTGTGTTTGACAGTTTGCCTGTGCATGCACATGACCATGCACACGTGAGCTGTGTACGTGTGTGTGGTTGCGCACGTGACTGTGTATGTGTGATTGCACACACGTGACTGGTTGGCAAGTTGAATATGGGGTAGTGTGAGGTGATTGATTTTGGTAGGAAGAACATAGAGACACAATATTAAATAACGCTCAAGGGTCTGCACAAGCAGTGGGACCAGTGCAAAAATCATTGAAGTAGCAAAAAAGGTGGAGAGAGTAGTTAATGAAGCTTATAGTATTCTGGGCTTTATTAATATAGGCATAAAATACAAGCGCAAGGAGCTTATGCTGAACTTATACAAGACCTCAGCTGGAATATTGTGTACAATATTGTGGGCGTCACACTATAAGAAGGATGTGAACACATTGGAGAGAGTGCAGAAGAGGCTTACGAGAATGGTGTAGGGATGAGAAGCTTAGGTTATGAGGATAGATTGGAGAGCTGGGGGATGGTACTAGGTGGCTCATTCAAAGAGTCAGTCAGACACGATGGGCCAAGTGGACTCCTCCTGCTCCATGGCAATTGTGTGATTCTCTCCCTCTCTCTGGGCAGGTTTTTCTGGCCTTTCCCGCTGGGCGGGAACTTCCAGTCTTGCTAAAGGTGACCACCAAGATCCCCCCCCCACCCCACCCCCCTGCCCGTGGTGGCTCCCTGGGGTAGAGGTGGGTGAGCCACGAGAAAAATCATAGACACCGGCAGGAAAATGCCACCCTCCTCGCTCCCGGGGAACAGGGAGATGGACTTCACTCACCGTGGGTCTCCGTAGTAACCAGCGACGCAGTTGTGACAGTGTGTCCCTCCTGTGTTTTCCGTGCAGAAGCAGCTGCCCGTCGAGCCATCGCAGTCCCCGAGCCAGCTGGCACCATGCCCGTTACAAGCACACTGCCGACAGCCGTCCTTCTCTGTGGCGTTGCCGTAGCTGCCAGGCCGGCACAACTCGCAATGCTGCCCCATTGTCCAGTCTGTGAGGATCAGAGTGAATTCATCTCGGTCAGGAGAGAGCGAGAGAGTGTTCAAAACCCTTCAATATAATTCAAACGCTGTCTGCTTTAGCCCACTCCCCTATTCTTCCTCCAGTTACATTTTCCCCTTACACACATTTCTCGAGTTTGCAGTGGAGACTTGCCACTAATCTGTTTCCCCTCAGGTCAGAGATCTCGCAATGTAAACAAAAAAAAATCCTTCCCCAGTTCCCATCGGGTCCTTTTTGCCAATGATCTCCAATCTGTGACCTTTGACTCTTGACCTTACACCCACCTCCCTCCCTCAAGGGAAACAGCTTTTCCACATTTGGCAAGGTGGCACAGTGGTTAGCACTGCTGCCTCACAGCACCAGGGACCTGGGTTCAATTCCTGGCTTGGGTGACTGTGTGGAGTTTGCACGTTCTCCCCGTGTCTGCGTGGGTTTCCTCCAGGTACACCGGTTTCCTCCCACACTCCAAAAGACATGCTTGGCCATGCTAAATTCTCCTTCCGTGTACCCGAACAGGCGCTGGACTGTGGCGACTAGGGTATTTTTACAGTAACTTCATTGCAGTGCTAATGTAAGCCTACTCGTGACAATAATAATTAAACTTGAAACTTTAAAGCTCTGTCACATCACCCTGAACCTCCTGTGCTGTCAGGAGGTCAACATCAACTTCTTCCGTCACCCCACAGAACATTCCAGAAAGACTGCTCAGCCAAGTGACAAAAGCAAAAATGAGGAACTTGGGAATATTATCATTATTCGTAAATAAATTTATTTTTAAAATTATTCCACAGGACATGGGCATCGCTAGCTAGGGGAACTTTTATTGCCCATCCCTAATTGCCCCTTGAGAAGATGGTGGTGAGCCACCTTCTCAAACTGCTGCGTTCTCGAAGGGCCCCCAGAGCATTACCCTGGCTCCCTAATCCAGTGACAATGCCACTGCACCATTACCTCCCGTATTCCAATGCACTTCCAGCTGCTCTTCCATATTCTTACCATGCATAGACTTGAGGTTATCCAAAACTATGCTGTTCCTGCCCTAACACTCACCGAGTTCTATTCACCCTGTCCCCTGCTCGCTGACCAAAGACTGGCTGCTGGTCAAGTGATGGTATGATTTTCAAATTCTCTTCTCATCTGCAAAATGCATGGCTGACGCTCCAGCACAGCACTGAGGGTGTGCTGCCCTGTCAGATGTAACATTAAAGCAAGACCCTATCAGCCCTGCTCGAATGAATGTAAGATAACCATCCCTCAGCCAATGTCACATCTGGGTCAAATTGCTGTTTGTGCAAGCTTGCTGCGTCCTAATTGGCTGCCATGCTTCTTGCATTACAACAGGTCCCTTGGTAAGGAAGGGAGTGAAAGGTTATCAGGGTGTCAGTGGGAATGTGGGGTTTGGGTTACCACCAGATTCAGCCAAGATCTCATTGAATGGCGGAGCGGGGCTGTGTGGCCTTGCTAACAGCACTGTGGGTTTGCACGTTCTCCCCGTGTCTGCGTGGGTTTCCTCCAGGTGCTCCGGTTTCCTCCTCCACTTCAACTGCAGGTTCGGTTGATTGGCCATGCTGAAATTGCCCCTTAATGGCCCACTATGTGTGGGGTAGATGAATTAGCCTGGGTAAATGTGCGGGGGAGGGGAAAAGGGGAAAAGGTCCAATGGGCCGAATCTTCTGCACTATAGTTCTGTGTTTCTAGCATGACCACAAAACCATTGTGAACAGTCAATAAACCCACCTGGTTCACCAATGTCCTGAAGGGAAGGAAATCTGCCGTCCTTACCTGGTCTGGCCTACATGGGACTCGAGACCCACAGCAACGTGATTGATTTATAATTGCCCCCTCAAGGGGTAATTAGGGATGGACAATAAATGCTGCTCCAGCCAGCAATGCCCACAGCCAATGCTCAAATGAAAAAGAGTCGCATCTGGAAGTAACAAAGGTGTGAATGGAGGGTTCAGGAGTAGCTGCGACAGGAGTGGACGCCAGGGTGGGGTCCCTGGTGAGAAAGCAAGGTTGTGAACGGGTGGTTCAGCAGCAGGTGCAGCTGAGACAGGGGGGATGTCACGGTGGGATTTTGGGTTGGAAAACTGTAACAGCAATGCTGTGAATGGACTGGCCAAATCGCAGACTGTTGCCAGGGAGAGGATGGCATTGATAGCTGGGGCAAGGAACTCACCTTGGTGGTGGCAGAGGTGGAACTGGGTGTGGACACCGCGGATGTGAAATCTAACACACCGTGCCTTCCTTCGGGGGAAGTGGAGGAGGGATAGCATTTAGATGCTGAGTAATAGGAGGCGGCAGGGGCAGGGCAAGGATAGATCCTTTGGAGGGAGACTAAAGGGAATGCCAAGCGAGGGGAAAGGGAAGCCATCACTGGTGGCTGGATATATAATGGAACCAAAGGGGAGAGCAGATCCCACCCAGCCAGACATCAGTGGAGATGGGTCGGGAGGAGGATGGTGTGTCAAAACGCTGCAGGCAGGTCGGGGAGAGAAAGTTTCTCTTTCCCCAAGCTCACAGGCTGTCATGGATCCTGGGAGAGACAGGGACAGATTCAGGAGGAGACAGTATGTCCAGGGAGCCCGGGGAGGGGAGCCCAGGGGGGAGGAGCCGGGGGGGGAGGAGCCGGGGGGGGGGGGGGGGGGGGAGCTTGGAGAGGGCGGGGGGGGAGCTTGGAGAGGGCGGGGGGGGAGCTTGGAGAGGGCGGGGGGGGAGCTTGGAGAGGGCGGGGGGGGAGCTTGGAGAGGGCGGGGGGGGGAGCTTGGAGAGGGCGGGGGGGGGAGCTTGGAGAGGGCGGGGGGGGAGCTTGGAGAGGGCGGGGGGGGAGCTTGGAGAGGGCGGGGGGGGGAGCTTGGAGAGGGCGGGGGGGGAGCTTGGAGAGGGCGGGGGGGGAGCTTGGAGAGGGCGGGGGGGGAGCTTGGAGAGGGCGGGGGGGGAGCTTGGAGAGGGCGGGGGGGGAGCTTGGAGAGGGCGGGGGGGGAGCTTGGAGAGGGCGGGGGGGGAGCTTGGAGAGGGCGGGGGGGGAGCTTGGAGAGGGCGGGGGGGGAGCTTGGAGAGGGCGGGGGGGAGCTTGGAGAGGGCGGGGGGGGAGCTTGGAGAGGGCGGGGGGGAGCTTGGAGAGGGCGGGGGGAGCTTGGAGAGGGCGGGGGGGGAGCTTGGAGAGGGCGGGGGGGGAGCTTGGAGAGGGCGGGGGGGAGCTTGGAGAGGGCGGGGGGGGAGCTTGGAGAGGGCGGGGGGGGAGCTTGGAGAGGGCGGGGGGGGAGCTTGGAGAGGGCGGGGGGGAGCTTGGAGAGGGCGGGGGGGAGCTTGGAGAGGGCGGGGGGGGAGCTTGGAGAGGGCGGGGGGGGGGAGCTTGGAGAGGGCGGGGGGGGAGCTTGGAGAGGGCGGGGGGGAGCTTGGAGAGGGCGGGGGGGGAGCTTGGAGAGGGCGGGGGGGGAGCTTGGAGAGGGCGGGGGGGGAGCTTGGAGAGGGCGGGGGGGGAGCTTGGAGAGGGCGGGGGGGGAGCTTGGAGAGGGCGGGGGGGGAGCTTGGAGAGGGCGGGGGGGAGCTTGGAGAGGGCGGGGGGGGAGCTTGGAGAGGGCGGGGGGGGAGCTTGGAGAGGGCGGGGGGGGAGCTTGGAGAGGGCGGGGGGGGAGCTTGGAGAGGGCGGGGGGGGAGCTTGGAGAGGGCGGGGGGGGAGCTTGGAGAGGGCGGGGGGGGAGCTTGGAGAGGGCGGGGGGGGAGCTTGGAGAGGGCGGGGGGGGAGCTTGGAGAGGGCGGGGGGGGAGCTTGGAGAGGGCGGGGGGGGAGCTTGGAGAGGGCGGGGGGGGAGCTTGGAGAGGGCGGGGGGGGAGCTTGGAGAGGGCGGGGGGGGAGCTTGGAGAGGGCGGGGGGGGAGCTTGGAGAGGGCGGGGGGGAGCTTGGAGAGGGCGGGGGGGGAGCTTGGAGAGGGCGGGGGGGGAGCTTGGAGAGGGCGGGGGGGGAGCTTGGAGAGGGCGGGGGGGGAGCTTGGAGAGGGCGGGGGGGAGCTTGGAGAGGGCGGGGGGGGAGCTTGGAGAGGGCGGGGGGGGAGCTTGGAGAGGGCGGGGGGGGAGCTTGGAGAGGGCGGGGGGGGAGCTTGGAGAGGGCGGGGGGGGAGCTTGGAGAGGGCGGGGGGGGAGCTTGGAGAGGGCGGGGGGGAGCTTGGAGAGGGCGGGGGGGGAGCTTGGAGAGGGCGGGGGGGGAGCTTGGAGAGGGCGGGGGGGGAGCTTGGAGAGGGCGGGGGGGGAGCTTGGAGAGGGCGGGGGGGGAGCTTGGAGAGGGCGGGGGGGGAGCTTGGAGAGGGCGGGGGGGAGCTTGGAGAGGGCGGGGGGGGAGCTTGGAGAGGGCGGGGGGGGAGCTTGGAGAGGGCGGGGGGGGAGCTTGGAGAGGGCGGGGGGGAGCTTGGAGAGGGCGGGGGGGAGCTTGGAGAGGGCGGGGGGGGAGCTTGGAGAGGGCGGGGGGGGAGCTTGGAGAGGGCGGGGGGGGAGCTTGGAGAGGGCGGGGGGGGAGCTTGGAGAGGGCGGGGGGGGAGCTTGGAGAGGGCGGGGGGGGAGCTTGGAGAGGGCGGGGGGGGAGCTTGGAGAGGGCGGGGGGGGAGCTTGGAGAGGGCGGGGGGGGAGCTTGGAGAGGGCGGGGGGGAGCTTGGAGAGGGCGGGGGGGGAGCTTGGAGAGGGCGGGGGGGGAGCTTGGAGAGGGCGGGGGGGAGCTTGGAGAGGGCGGGGGGGGAGCTTGGAGAGGGCGGGGGGGAGCTTGGAGAGGGCGGGGGGGGAGCTTGGAGAGGGCGGGGGGGGAGCTTGGAGAGGGCGGGGGGGAGCTTGGAGGGGCGGGGGGGGAGCTTGGAGAGGGCGGGGGGGAGCTTGGAGAGGGCGGGGGGGGAGCTTGGAGAGGGCGGGGGGGGAGCTTGGAGAGGGCGGGGGGGGAGCTTGGAGAGGGCGGGGGGGGAGCTTGGAGAGGGCGGGGGGGGAGCTTGGAGAGGGCGGGGGGGGAGCTTGGAGAGGGCGGGGGGGGAGCTTGGAGAGGGCGGGGGGGGAGCTTGGAGAGGGCGGGGGGGAGCTTGGAGAGGGCGGGGGGGGAGCTTGGAGAGGGCGGGGGGGGAGCTTGGAGAGGGCGGGGGGGGAGCTTGGAGAGGGCGGGGGGGAGCTTGGAGAGGGCGGGGGGGGAGCTTGGAGAGGGCGGGGGGGAGCTTGGAGAGGGCGGGGGGGGAGCTTGGAGAGGGCGGGGGGGAGCTTGGAGAGGGCGGGGGGGGAGCTTGGAGAGGGCGGGGGGGGAGCTTGGAGAGGGCGGGGGGGAGCTTGGAGAGGGCGGGGGGGGAGCTTGGAGAGGGCGGGGGGGGAGCTTGGAGAGGGCGGGGGGGGAGCTTGGAGAGGGCGGGGGGGGAGCTTGGAGAGGGCGGGGGGGAGCTTGGAGAGGGCGGGGGGGAGCTTGGAGAGGGCGGGGGGGGAGCTTGGAGAGGGCGGGGGGGGAGCTTGGAGAGGGCGGGGGGGGAGCTTGGAGAGGGCGGGGGGGGAGCTTGGAGAGGGCGGGGGGGGAGCTTGGAGAGGGCGGGGGGGGAGCTTGGAGAGGGCGGGGGGGGAGCTTGGAGAGGGCGGGGGGGGAGCTTGGAGAGGGCGGGGGGGGAGCTTGGAGAGGGCGGGGGGGGAGCTTGGAGAGGGCGGGGGGGGAGCTTGGAGAGGGCGGGGGGGGAGCTTGGAGAGGGCGGGGGGGGAGCTTGGAGAGGGCGGGGGGGGAGCTTGGAGAGGGCGGGGGGGAGCTTGGAGAGGGCGGGGGGGGAGCTTGGAGAGGGCGGGGGGGGAGCTTGGAGAGGGCGGGGGGGGAGCTTGGAGAGGGCGGGGGGGGGAGCTTGGAGAAGAGGGCGGGGGGGAGCTTGGAGAGGGCGGGGGGGGAGCTTGGAGAGGGCGGGGGAGCTTGGAGAGGGCGGGGGGGAGCTTGGAGAGGGCGGGGGGGGAGCTTGGAGAGGGCGGGGGGGGAGCTTGGAGAGGGCGGGGGGGGAGCTTGGAGAGGGCGGGGGGGGAGCTTGGAGAGGGCGGGGGGGGAGCTTGGAGAGGGCGGGGGGGGAGCTTGGAGAGGGCGGGGGGGGAGCTTGGAGAGGGCGGGGGGGGAGCTTGGAGAGGGCGGGGGGGGAGCTTGGAGAGGGCGGGGGGGGAGCTTGGAGAGGGCGGGGGGGGAGCTTGGAGAGGGCGGGGGGGGAGCTTGGAGAGGGCGGGGGGGGAGCTTGGAGAGGGCGGGGGGGGAGCTTGGAGAGGGCGGGGGGGGAGCTTGGAGAGGGCGGGGGGGAGCTTGGAGAGGGCGGGGGAGCTTGGAGAGGGCGGGGGGGGAGCTTGGAGAGGGCGGGGGGGGAGCTTGGAGAGGGCGGGGGGGGAGCTTGGAGAGGGCGGGGGGGGAGCTTGGAGAGGGCGGGGGGGAGCTTGGAGAGGGCGGGGGGGGAGCTTGGAGAGGGCGGGGGGGGAGCTTGGAGAGGGCGGGGGGGGAGCTTGGAGAGGGCGGGGGGGGAGCTTGGAGAGGGCGGGGGGGGAGCTTGGAGAGGGCGGGGGGGGAGCTTGGAGAGGGCGGGGGGGGGGGGGGGGAGCTTGGAGAGGGCGGGGGGGGAGCTTGGAGAGGGCGGGGGGGGAGCTTGGAGAGGGCGGGGGGGGAGCTTGGAGAGGGCGGGGGGGGAGCTTGGAGAGGGCGGGGGGGGAGCTTGGAGAGGGCGGGGGGGGAGCTTGGAGAGGGCGGGGGGGGAGCTTGGAGAGGGCGGGGGGGAGCTTGGAGAGGGCGGGGGGGGAGCTTGGAGAGGGCGGGGGGGAGCTTGGAGAGGGCGGGGGGGGAGCTTGGAGAGGGCGGGGGGGGAGCTTGGAGAGGGCGGGGGGGAGCTTGGAGAGGGCGGGGGGGGAGCTTGGAGAGGGCGGGGGGGGAGCTTGGAGAGGGCGGGGGGGGAGCTTGGAGAGGGCGGGGGGGGAGCTTGGAGAGGGCGGGGGGGGAGCTTGGAGAGGGCGGGGGGGGAGCTTGGAGAGGGCGGGGGGGGAGCTTGGAGAGGGCGGGGGGGGAGCTTGGAGAGGGCGGGGGGGGAGCTTGGAGAGGGCGGGGGGGGAGCTTGGAGAGGGCGGGGGGGGAGCTTGGAGAGGGCGGGGGGGGAGCTTGGAGAGGGCGGGGGGGGGAGCTTGGAGAGGGCGGGGGGGGAGCTTGGAGAGGGCGGGGGGGGAGCTTGGAGAGGGCGGGGGGGGAGCTTGGAGAGGGCGGGGGGGGAGCTTGGAGAGGGCGGGGGGGGAGCTTGGAGAGGGCGGGGGGGGAGCTTGGAGAGGGCGGGGGGGGAGCTTGGAGAGGGCGGGGGGGGAGCTTGGAGAGGGCGGGGGGGGAGCTTGGAGAGGGCGGGGGGGAGCTTGGAGAGGGCGGGGGGGGAGCTTGGAGAGGGCGGGGGGGAGCTTGGAGAGGGCGGGGGGGGAGCTTGGAGAGGGCGGGGGGGGAGCTTGGAGAGGGCGGGGGGGAGCTTGGAGAGGGCGGGGGGGGAGCTTGGAGAGGGCGGGGGGGGAGCTTGGAGAGGGCGGGGGGGGAGCTTGGAGAGGGCGGGGGGGGAGCTTGGAGAGGGCGGGGGGGGAGCTTGGAGAGGGCGGGGGGGGAGCTTGGAGAGGGCGGGGGGGGAGCTTGGAGAGGGCGGGGGGGGAGCTTGGAGAGGGCGGGGGGGGAGCTTGGAGAGGGCGGGGGGGAGCTTGGAGAGGGCGGGGGGGGAGCTTGGAGAGGGCGGGGGGGGAGCTTGGAGAGGGCGGGGGGGGAGCTTGGAGAGGGCGGGGGGGGAGCTTGGAGAGGGCGGGGGGGGAGCTTGGAGAGGGCGGGGGGGGAGCTTGGAGAGGGCGGGGGGGGAGCTTGGAGAGGGCGGGGGGGGAGCTTGGAGAGGGCGGGGGGGGAGCTTGGAGAGGGCGGGGGGGGAGCTTGGAGAGGGCGGGGGGGGAGCTTGGAGAGGGCGGGGGGGGAGCTTGGAGAGGGCGGGGGGGGAGCTTGGAGAGGGCGGGGGGGGAGCTTGGAGAGGGCGGGGGGGGAGCTTGGAGAGGGCGGGGGGGGAGCTTGGAGAGGGCGGGGGGGGAGCTTGGAGAGGGCGGGGGGGGAGCTTGGAGAGGGCGGGGGGGGAGCTTGGAGAGGGCGGGGGGGGAGCTTGGAGAGGGCGGGGGGGGAGCTTGGAGAGGGCGGGGGGGGAGCTTGGAGAGGGCGGGGGGGGAGCTTGGAGAGGGCGGGGGGGGAGCTTGGAGAGGGCGGGGGGGGAGCTTGGAGAGGGCGGGGGGGGAGCTTGGAGAGGGCGGGGGGGGAGCTTGGAGAGGGCGGGGGGGGAGCTTGGAGAGGGCGGGGGGGGAGCTTGGAGAGGGCGGGGGGGGAGCTTGGAGAGGGCGGGGGGGGAGCTTGGAGAGGGCGGGGGGGGAGCTTGGAGAGGGCGGGGGGGAGCTTGGAGAGGGCGGGGGGGGAGCTTGGAGAGGGCGGGGGGGGAGCTTGGAGAGGGCGGGGGGGGAGCTTGGAGAGGGCGGGGGGGGAGCTTGGAGAGGGCGGGGGGGGAGCTTGGAGAGGGCGGGGGGGGAGCTTGGAGAGGGCGGGGGGGGAGCTTGGAGAGGGCGGGGGGGGAGCTTGGAGAGGGCGGGGGGGGAGCTTGGAGAGGGCGGGGGGGGAGCTTGGAGAGGGCGGGGGGGGAGCTTGGAGAGGGCGGGGGGGGAGCTTGGAGAGGGCGGGGGGGGAGCTTGGAGAGGGCGGGGGGGGAGCTTGGAGAGGGCGGGGGGGGAGCTTGGAGAGGGCGGGGGGGGAGCTTGGAGAGGGCGGGGGGGGAGCTTGGAGAGGGCGGGGGGGGAGCTTGGAGAGGGCGGGGGGGGAGCTTGGAGAGGGCGGGGGGGGAGCTTGGAGAGGGCGGGGGGGGAGCTTGGAGAGGGCGGGGGGGGAGCTTGGAGAGGGCGGGGGGGGAGCTTGGAGAGGGCGGGGGGGGAGCTTGGAGAGGGCGGGGGGGGAGCTTGGAGAGGGCGGGGGGGAGCTTGGAGAGGGCGGGGGGGGAGCTTGGAGAGGGCGGGGGGGGAGCTTGGAGAGGGCGGGGGGGGAGCTTGGAGAGGGCGGGGGGGGAGCTTGGAGAGGGCGGGGGGGAGCTTGGAGAGGGCGGGGGGGGAGCTTGGAGAGGGCGGGGGGGGAGCTTGGAGAGGGCGGGGGGGAGCTTGGAGAGGGCGGGGGGGGAGCTTGGAGAGGGCGGGGGGGGAGCTTGGAGAGGGCGGGGGGGGAGCTTGGAGAGGGCGGGGGGGGAGCTTGGAGAGGGCGGGGGGGGAGCTTGGAGAGGGCGGGGGGGGAGCTTGGAGAGGG
>NW_027593426.1:0-32746 GCF_964213995.1 Mustelus asterias
CACTTGCTTTTATCGTTCGAGGCATAGATGACAAAGGCAGGGAAGTAATGTTGGAATTGTCTCGATCTTTGCTGAGGCCCCAGCTGGAGTACTGTGTGCAGTTCTGATCACCACATTGTAGGAAGGATGTGTTTGCGCGAGATGGGTGTGCAGAGAAGATTCACCAAGATGCTGCCTTGGATGGAAGATGAACGTTATGAAAAGAGGTTGCGTGGGCTTGGGTTATTAACATTTTAGCAGAGAAGACTGAGGGGCGACCTGATCGAGGTAGACAAGATTATGAGGGCCATGGACAGAGTGGATAAGGAGCAACTGTTCCACATATCTGAAGGGTCAGTCACGAGGGGACATAGGTTCACGGTGCGGGTAAGGAGGTTTTGGGGCAGCGGTGTGAGGAAATAATTTTTCACCAGAGGGTGGTGAGGGTCTGGAATGCGCTGTCCGGGAGGATGGTGGAGGTGGGTTGCCTCACATCCTTTAAAAGGTATCTGGATGAGCACTTGGCACAACATAACATTCAGGGCTCTGGGCCAAGTGCTGACAGATGGGGTTAGGTGGGATTTCAAGTATTTCTAATGTGACAGTGCAGACTCGATGGGCCGAAGGGCCTCTTCTGCACTGTATAGAACATAGAACATAGAACAGTACAACACAGAACAGGCCCTTCGGCCCACGATGTTGTGCCGAGCTTTATCAGAAACCAAGATCAAGCTATCCCACTCCCTATCATCCTGGTGTGCTCCATGTGCCCATCCAATAACCGCTTAAATGTTCCTAAAGTGTCTGACTCCACTATCACTGCAGGCAATCCATTCCACACCCCAACCCCTCTCTGCGTAAAGAACCTACCTCTGATATCCTTCCTGTATCTCCCACCACGAACACAAAAGTTATGCCCCCTTGTAATAGCTCCATCCACCCGAGGAAATAGTCTTTGAACGTTCACTCTACCTATCCCCCTCATCATTTTATAAACATCTACTTAGTCTCCCCTCAGCCTCCTCCGCTCCAGAGAGAACAGCCCCAGCTCCCTCAACCTTTCCTCATAAGACCTACCCTGCAAACCAGGCAGCATCCTGGTAAATCTCCTCTGCACTCTTTCCAGGGCTTCCACATCCTTCTTATAGTGAGATGACCAGAACTGCACACAATATTCCAAACGTTGTCTCACCAAGGTCCTGTACAGTTGCCGCATAACCCCACGGCTCTTAAACTCCAACCCCCTGTTAATAAAAGCTAACCCACTACAGGCCTTCTTCACAGCTCTATCTACTTGAGTGGCAACCTTTAGAGATCTGTGGATATGAACCCCAAAATCTCTCTGTTCCTCCACAGTCTTCAGAACCCTGGATGATTCTATTATTATATAACCTCTCATTCTTGGTTCTCCTCATTCTCTTTCACTCTTTCCTTCCCTCAATTTCTTCCAATCAGACAGAATCATTTAAATGGAGAGAGAGAGAGTTCCACAGAGAGAATCTTCTAAACCTGAATTAAAATGCCAGCCCTGCTCCATCCTGCCCACCCCCTGTCCCCTCTCAGTCTCTAGAAGCCGCTCAACTCCCTCTTTCAGTTTGGGAAGTGGCTCCTGATTCCTTCAGGACACTTTAAAAATCCTCCCAGACTATCTGACAGGGTTTGAGTGGAGCTGCAGCTAGTGACCACACACAGGAGACTCTCACATCCTGTCCCTCTTTCTCAAATGCTGTCCCTCCATCACCACCTCTGCTTTGACCTTCCACTCCCCTCGGGCCTCCCTCTGTCTCTGCTCCACTCCCTCCTTCTCTTTTCTCCTCCTGCCACTATCTCTCTCTCTCATTGTAAAGATGGATGTTCTTATCTAGGGCCAGGTGTTTGCAACCACACTCACCACCTCTTACTCCATCCCTCCTTCTAACTTCCTATTTCTGTCCATATCTCTGCTTCTTTCCCTCTCTTTCATGTGCACTGTGTTGAAAGGAGCGATGCAATATTTCTGAACCACACTGCCAATAACCACAAACAATATTGCTGTGAGGGGGTGGGAAGAACCACCTTATCTGGGGGTCTCCAGTTAGGAGTCAGTGCCCAGCTTCCTGTCTCTGGAGAATAGACTCAGTCAGAGCCCTGAGATTCCTTATTTACAGAAATCAATCAATAGATCGATTCATTTATTCATAAATAACTACTGGGAGGCTCATTTTAAAAAGTCTACCAAAGGAATGGACACAGCTTGTTCCCCAGTTTAAAGAGGGGAGTTTATCTCTTTCTGTCACTGAGGGGATATGTATCCAAACTCAGAATTCAAATGGAGCTGGGTGGAGGATTACACCAAGCGCGAGGCTGGGGGAATGGCATGTCTCTCCCCCCCCCCCCCCCCCCCACCCCCCCCACCCCACTTTGTCCTCTCTGGATATGGTCACAGTGCTGCCCATGGGATCATGCTGTTCTTAAAATCCCCACAAAGAAAGCTGGAAAGGGAGAGGGAGAGATTCTGGAGGGAGGTGAACAGGAATGGGGAGAAAGCGAGATGGAGAGAGCAATACTGGGGTGAGATGGAGAGATATGGGGAGAAACAGGAGGAGAGAAAGAACAATTGGAGAGCGATAGGGAGATATGGGGTAAAGTTACAATGTGAATGAAGAATGGGAACGCACTGGATAAGAGAGAAATCCAGATAGAGGGAATAAAGCTGGTCGGAGAGAAGAAGAGTTTAGGAAGAGATAGATAGGGAAGCAAAGGAGAAGGCAAAGAGAGAGGGAGAGAAAAAAGGAAAAAAGAGACGGACAGAGGATATAATCTGTAAATTAGAAGCAGAAAAGCTGCGGGGGAGAGTCAGAATGGGGAGGACATTTGCAGAGGGGAACTTAAATAGAAAAATCCTCGATTGACTTCCAACTCCACCAGCTGTCCAGTCCAGAGACGTGTTCAATCCGGGGTGGACTCTGATAATTGGGTGCAGGAAGGGATTGCAGATTCTATCTCTGTCCACTTTGGGTCTAATTGAGAAACCCGTCCAGTCTGAATTAATCCTGGAAAACAGATCAGATGAGGAATCACCCCCACACCCCCCTTTCCCTCTCCCCCCCACACTCCCCTTTCCCTCTCCCCACCCACACCCCCCTTTCCCTCTCCCCCCCACACCCCCCTTTCCCTCTCTCCAGTACATGCTCATTGTTCATCCATAGCGAGGTAAAGAGGAGTGACTTGTTGCAGGAGTCTGGGGGGAGAGATCGACTTTTTTACAATACTTTATTTGTGGGCTTTATTTTTTTTAAAAACATTAAACTGCAAATGGGAAGTATCCGCGGGGTCTTGTGGGAAGTGTGTGGGGTTTTGTTTTCAGCGTGGGAGGGTTAAGAGCAGGCCGCACTACCCAGCGGGCAGCGTGGTTAGCGGGCAGCGGAGTGAGCAGGGAGTAGAGTGAGGGCTGAAGGGCTTTGGCTCAACGGGATTAGTCGGAAACGGGCGAAGCATGTTCGGTTCATCTCGTAGTTTTACCAGTGTACTTGAAGAAAGGGCGATTATGAGTGCAAGTCCAGTTTGTTGTTCTCGGTGTCGGATGTGGGAGCTCCTGGAGTCAGCTCGCCTCCCGGACGCCCATTTCTGCGCCGGTTGCATCAAACTGCAGCTCCTAAGGGACCGCGTTACGGTACGGGAGCTGCAGCTCGATGCTCTTCGTCTGGTCAGGGAAAATGTGGAGCTGATAGATAGGAGTTACAGGCAGGTGGTGACACCGGGGCCACAGGAGAAAGACACGTGGGTCACAGTTTGGAAGGGGAAAGGTCAGGAACTAGAGAGTACCCGGTGGCTGTGCCCCTTCAGAATAAGTACTCCTGTTTGAGTGCTGTTGGGGGGAGCAGCCTACCTGGGGGAAACAACAGTGGCCGTACCTTTGGCGCAGAGTCCGGCCCGGCAGGTCAGAAGGGTAGGGAAAGGGACGATGAGCAAACTGACCACAGCACCAGGGTACAGGGAGCCGTTCAGGTGGGGGGAGAAAAAAGAAATGCAGTAGAAATTGGGGATAGTACATTTTTGGATGCTGTTGCGGGGTGGGGGGGGGGGACTTAGCATGGGTAAGCCATGGGGTACAGGTCGCTGCCTCAGAGTCTGTCCTTGGTGCTAAGACGGGAAGGGGGGAGAGTAGAGGCTTAGTCAAAGAACAAAGAACAAAGAACAATACAGCACCCGAACAGGCCCTTCGGCCCTCCAAGCCCGCACCGCTCCCTGGTCCAAACCAGACCATTCTTTTGTATATCCTCCATTCCCACTCTGTTCATGTGGCTTTCTCGATAAGTCTTAAACGTTCCCAGTTTGTCCGCCTCCACCACCTGGCCTGGTAGCGCATTCCAGGCCCCCACTACACTCTGTGTAAAATACGTCCTTCTGATATCCGTGTTGAACATCCCCGCCTTCCCCCCCTCCGGCGCCCCCCTCACCTTGAACCTATCGCCCCTCGTGAACGTCACCACCGATCTGGGAAAAAGCTTCCCACCGTCCACCCTATCTATGCCTTTCATAATTTTATACACCTCTATTAGGTCACCCCTCATCCTCCGTCTTTCCAGTGAGAACAACCCCAGTTTACCCAATCTCTCCTCATAACTAAGCCCCTCCATACCAGGCAACATCCTGGCAAACCTCCTCTGCACTTTCTGTAAAGCCTCCACGTCCTTCTGGTAGTGTGGCGACCAGAACTGGATGCAGTATTCCAAATGCGGCCGAACCAACGTTCTATACAACTGCAACAGCAGACCCCAACTTTTATACTCGATGCCCCGTCCTATTAAGGCAAGCATGCCATATGCCTTCTTCACCAGCTTCTCCACCTGTGAAATCACCTTCAAGGATCTGTGGACATGCACACCCAGGTCCCACTGCGTATCTACACCCTGTATGGTTCTGCCATTTATCGTATAGCTCCACCACCACCCCCGCCCCCACGTTCGTTCTTCCGAAATGCATCACTTCGCATTGATCTGGATTGAACTCCATCTGCCATTTCTTTGCCCAAATTTCCAGACTATCTATATCCTTCTGCAGCCTCTGACAATGTTCCTGACTGTCTGCAAGTCCAGCCATTTACGTGTCGTCCGCAAACTTACTGATCACACCAGTTACACCTTCTTCCAGATCGTTTAGATAAATCACAAACAGCGGAGGTCCCAATACAGAGCCCTGCGGAATGCCACTATTCACAGGCATCCAGCCTGAAAAAGACCCTTCCGCTACCACCCTCTGTCTTCTGTGACCAAGCCAGTTCTCCACCCATCTTGCCACCTCCCCCTTTATCCCATGAGATCCAACCATTTGCACCAATCTACCGTGAGGGACTTTGTCAAACGCTTTACTAAAGTCCATAGAGACGACATCCATGGCCCTTCCCTCGTCAACCATTCTGGTCACTTCTTCAGAAAACTCCACCAGGTTAGTGAGGCATGAAGTCCCTCTCACAAAACCATGCTGACTATCGTTAATGAGTTTATTCCTTTCTAAATGCGCATACATTCTATCTCCAAAAATCCTCTCCAACAACTTCCCGACCACGGACGTCAAGCTCACCGGCCTATAATTTCCCGGGTTATCCTTCCTACCCTTCTTAAATAACGGGAGCACATTAGCTATCCTCCAATCCTCTGGGACCTCACCTGTGTCCAGTGACGAGACAAAGATTTGCGTCAGAGGCCCAGCGATTTCATCTCTCGTCTCCCTGAGCAGCCATGGATAGATTCCATCAGGCCCTGGGGATTTGTCAGTCTTTCTATTCCCTAAAAAAACTAACACTTCCTCCCTTGTAATGGAGATTTTCGCTGACGGGTCAACACTCCCCTCCGAGACACTCCCAGTCAACACATCCCTCTCCTTTGTGAATACCGACGCAAAGTATTCATTTGGGATCTCCCCTACTTCTTTGGGCTCTCAGCATAATTCCCCACTTTTGTCCCTGAGAGGTCCGATTTTTTCCCTGACAACCCTTTTGTTCCCAACGTATGAATAAAATTCTCCTTGAGATTCTCCTTAATCCTGTCTGCCAAGGACATTTCGTGACCCCTTTTTGCCCTTCTAATTCCTCGTTTGAGTTCTTTCCTACTTTCTTTGTATTCCTCCAGAGCTCCCTACGTTTTTAGCTGCCTGGGGACATTGGTCATTGGGGACTCCATTGTTAAAGGGACGGATAGGAGATTCTGCGGGAATGAGAGAGACTCGCGGTCGGTGTGTTGCCTCCCAGGAGCCAGAGTCCATGATGTCTCGGATCGTGTTTTCGAAATCCTTAAGAGGGAGAGGGACCAGCCCCAAGTTGTGGTTCACATCGGCACTCAAGACATAGGTAGGAAAAGGGATGGGGATAAGGCAGAAATTCAGGGAGTTAGCGTGGAAGCTTAGGGCTAGAACAAACAGAGTTGTTATCTCTGGTTTGTTACCCGTGCCACGTGATAGTGAGGAGAGGAATAGGGAGAGAGAGCAGTTGAACACGTGGTTACAGGGATGGTGCAGGAGGGAGGGTTTCAGATACCTGGACCTCTTTCTGGGGTGGGTGGGACCTCTACAAACAGGATGGTCTGCACCTGAACCAGAGGGGTACCAATATCTTCGGGGGGGGGGGGATTTGCTAATGCTCTTCGGGAGGGGTTAAACTAATTCAGCAGGGGGTGGGTACCTGAACTGCAGCTCCGGTGTACAGGAGGTTGAGAGTAGTGAGGTCATGGATGAGGTTTCAGGGTCGCAGGAGTGCACTGGCAGGCAGGCAGGCGGTTTGAAGTGTGTATACTTCAACGCCAGGAGCATCCGGAATAAGGTGGATGAGCTTGCAGCATGGGTTGCTACCTGGGATTTCGATGTTGTGGCCATCTCGGAGACATGGATAGAGCAGGGACAGGAATGGTTGTTGCAGGTTCCAGGGTTTAGATGTTTCAGTAAGTGCAGGGAAGGTGGTAAAAGAGGGAGAGGTGTGGCATTGTTAGTCAAGGACAGTATTACGGTGGCAGAAAGGACGTTTGATGAGGACTTGTCTACTGAGGTAGTTTGGGCTGAGGTTAGAAACAGGAAAGGAGAGGTCACCCTGTTGGGAGTTTTTAATAGACCTCCGTAAAGTTCCAGAGATGTAGAGGAAAGGATTGCACAGATGATTCTGGATAGGAGTGAAAGTAACAGGGTAGTTGTACTGGGGGACTTTAACTTTACAAATATTGACTGGAAAAGCTAAAGTTCGAGTGCTTTCGAGGGGTCAGTTTTTGTCCAGTGTGTGCAGGAGAGTTTCCTGACACTGAATGTCGATAGGCCAACAAGAGGCGAGGCCGCATTGGATTTGGTACTGGGTAATGAACCAGACCAGGTGTTAGATTTGGAGGTAGGTGAGCACTTTGGTGATAGTGACCACAGTTCGACTACGTTTAACTTAGCAATGGAAAGGGATAGGTATATATCGAACGAGAAGAGTGAGAGCTGGGGGAAAGGAAATTATGATGCGATTCAGAGAGATTTAGGATGCATAGGTTGGGGAAGGAAACTGCAGGGGATGGGCACAATTGTAATGTGGAGCTTGTTCAAGGAACAGCTACTACGCGTCCTTGATAAATATGTACCTGTCAGGCAGGGAGGAAGCAGACGTGTGAGGGAATCGTGGTTTACTAAAGAGGTTGAACCTCCTGTGAAGAGGAAGAAGGAGACTTATGTTAAGTTGAGACATGAAGGCTCAGTTAGGGCGCTTGAGAGTTACAAGTCAGCCAGGAAGGACCTAAAGAAAGAGTTAAGAAGAGCCAGGAGGGGACATGAGAAGTCTTTGGCAGGTAGGATCAAGGAAAACCTTAAAGCTTTCTATAGGTATGTCAGGAGTAAAAAAATGACGAGGGTAAGGTGAGGGCCAGTCAAGGACAGGAGTGGGAAGTTGTGCGTGGAGTCTGAAGAGATAGGAGAGACACTAAATGAATATTTTTCATCGGTATTCACACTGGAGAGGGACAGTGTTGTCGAGGGGAGAACTGAGATGCAGGCTGTTGGACTGGACAGGATTGATGTTCATAAGGAGGAGGTGTTAGCAATTCTGGAAAGGGTAAAAATTGATAAGTTCCCTGGGCCGGATGGAATTTATCCTAGGATTCTCTGGGAGGCTAGAGAGGAGATTGCAGAGCCTTTAGCTTTGATCTTTGTGTCGTCATTGTCTACAGGAACAGTGCCAGAAGACTGGAGGATAGCAAATGTTGTCCCCTTGTTCAAGAAGGGGAGTAGGGACAACCCTGGTAATTATAGACCGGTGAGCCTTACTTCTGTTGTGGGCAAAGCTTTGGAATGGTTTTCAGAGATAGGATTTATAATCATCGAGAAAGGAATAATTTGATTAGGGGATAGTCAGCATGGTTTTGCAAAGGGTAGGTCGTGCCTCCCTAACCTTATTGAGTTCCTTCAGATGATGACCAAAGAGCTGGATGAGGGTAAAGTGGTTGATGTGGTGTATATGGATTTCAGCAAAGCGTTTGATAAGGTTCCCCATGGTAAGCTATTGCAGAAAATACGAAGGCATGGGATTGACGGGGGATTTAGTGGTTTGGATCAGGAATTGGAAGAAAACAGAGGGTCGTGGTTGATGGGAAATGTTCATCCTGGAGTTCAGTTACTAGTGGTGTACCGCAAGGATCTGTTTTGGGGCCACTGCTGTTTTTCATTTTTAGTAATGACCTGGATGAGGGCGTAGAAGGATGGTTTAGTAAATTTGCAGATGACACTAAAGTCTGTGGAGTTGAAGACAGTGTGGAGGGAAGTGGCTGGTGACAGAGGGACATAGATAAGCGGCTGAGCTGGGCTGAGAGGTGGCAAATGGAGTTTAATGCGGAAAAGTGTGAGGTGATTCACTTTGGAAGGAGTAACAGGAATACAGAGTACTGGGCTAATGGTAAGATACTTGGTAGTGTCGATGAACAGAGGGATCTGGGTGTCCATGTGCAGAGATCCCTGAAAGTTGGTACCCAGGTTGATAGGGTTGTTTAGAAGGTGTACGGTGTGTTAGCTTTTATTGGTAGAGGGATTGTGTTTCGGAGCCATGAGGTCATGTTGCAGCTGCACAAAACTCCGGTGCGGCCGCATTTGGAGTATTGCGTATAGTTCTGGTCGCCGCATTATAGGAAAGATGTGGAAGTGTTGGAAAGGGTGCAGAGGAGATTTCCCAGGATGTTGCCTGGTATGGTGGGAAAATCGTATGAGGAAAGGCTGAGGAACTTGAGGTTGTTTTCATTAGAGAGAAGAAGGTTAAGAGGTGACTTACTAGAGGCATACAAGATGATCAGAGGATTAAATAGGGTGGATCGTGAGAGCCTTTTTCCTCGGATGGTGATGGCGAACACGAGGGGACATAGCTTTAAATTGAGGGGTGAGAGATATAGGACAGATGTTAGAGGTAGGTTCTTCTCTCACAGAGTAGGAAGAACGTGGAATGCCCTGCCTGCAGCAGTAGTGGACTCGTAAACATTAAGAGCATTCAAATGGTTATTGGATAAACATATGGATGATATTGGAATAGTGTAGATTAGAGGGGCTTTAGATTGGTTCCACTGGTCGGCGCAACATCGAGGGCCGAAGGGCCTGTACTGCGCTGTAATGTTCTATGCTGTCGCCCCCCCACACCCCCCTTTCCTTCTCCCCCCCACACCCCCCTTTCCCTCTCCCCCCACAGCCCCCTTTCCCTCTGCACCCCACACCCACCTTTCCCTCTCACCCCCACACCCCCCTTTCCCTCTCACCCCCACAGCCCCCTTTCCCTCTCCCCCCCCACACCCGCCTTTCCCTCCCCCCCCCACACCCCCCTTTCCCTCTCCCCCCACAACTCCCTTTCCCTCTGCCCCCCACACCCACCTTTCCCTCTCACCCACACACCCCCCTTTCCCTCTCACCCCCACAGCCCCCTTTCCCTCTCCCCCCCACACCCGCCTTTCCCTCCCCCCACATCTCCCTTTCCCTCTCACCCCCACACCCCCCTTTCTCTCCCCCCCACATCCCCTTTTCCCTCTCCCCCCACACCCCCTTTCCCTCTCCCCCACACACTCCCATTTCCCTCTGCCACCCACACCCACCTTTCCCTCTCACCCCCACAACCCCCTTTCCCTCTCCCCCCCCCCACACCCCCCTTTCCTTCCCCCCCCCACATCCCCCTTTCCCTCTCCCCGCACACCCACCTTTCCCTCTTCCCTCCCACACCTCCCTTTCCCTCTCCCCCCCACACCCCCCTTTCCCTCCCCCCCCACATGCCCCTTTCCCTCTCCCCCCACCCCCCCTCTCCCTCCCCCCCCCACATCCCCCTTTCCCTCTCCCCCCCACACCCACCTTTCCCTCCCCCGCCGACACCCCCTTTGCCTCTCCCCCGACACCCACCTTTCCCTCTCTCCCCCACACCCCCTTTCCCTCTCTCCCCCGACACCCCCTTTCCCTCTCCCCCCACACCCCCCTTTCCCTCTCCCCCCACTCCCCCTTTCCCTCTCCCCCCACATCCCCCTTTCCCTCTCCCCCCACACCCCCCTTTCCCTCTCACCCCCACACCCCCCTTTCCCTCTCCCCCACACCCCCTTTCCCTCTCCCCCCACACCCCCCTTTCCCTCTCCCCCCACACCCCACTTTCCCTCTCACCTCCACACCACTATTTCCCTCTCTCCCCCACACACCCCTTTCCCTCTCCCCCCACTCCCCCTTTCCCTCTCCCCCCACATCCCCCTTTCCCTCTCCCCCCACACTCCCTTTCCCTCTCCCCCCCACTACCCCCTTTCCCTCTCCCCCCCACACCCCCTTTCCCTCGCACCCCCACACCCTCCTTTCCCTCTCCCCCCCCACACCCCCTTTCCCTCTCACCCCCACACCCCCCTTTCCCTCTCCCCCCACACCCCCTTTCCCTCTCCCCCCCCTCCCCTCTTTCCCTCTCCCCCCCCCACACCCCCTTTCCCTCTCACCCCCACACCCCCCTTTCCCTCTCCCCCCACACCCCCCTTTCCCTCTCCCCCCACACCCCCCCTTTCCCTCTCCCTCCACACCCCCCTTTCCCTCTCATGTCAACATCCTTCTTTCCCTTCACATAACGACTCCACCTTGACACCCCCCTGTCACACTGCAACCCCTACACACCTCCCGCTCGAGGAAATGATGCAGTGTGAAGGGACATGGGGACCATGGACACATTTGTAAAGGAGTGGATCGCTAGTATCTGAAATGTAGAGACTGATCATCAGCCGGAAGCAGATTCAATCCAGAATTTCAAGGGGAAATGGGAAGCTGAAGGGTAAATATGTTCAGGGTTACGAGATGAGAGACACATCAAATGAGCCATGATCTTATGGAATGGATGACCAGTCTCGAGGGGCTGAATGATCTCCTGCAGGGACGTACCCTTTTCCGCCCCCTCCCCCACTTCGCCCACCCCCACGACTGTCCTTCCAAGTGAATGTTTGATGGATGAGTGCAGGGGCAGAGTCCTGTGTCTAATTGGTGCTGTATCTGACCTGAGAGAGATGTATAAACACAGTGTAGAGTGAGGTGCATTCTGTATGCAATCGCTCATTCCACACAACCCCTCACTCCCAGCCCCCAAACCTCAACACCAATCTTCTTATCACTACCTACACAATTACATCACTAAATTCATTTTATTATCAATATATATCCAGGTAGATGTCTGACCTCAGTCCCACTGTCATTACCCACCAGGTGCATCACCGACTTCATTCTTATTATCCACAGACAAACCAATGCACCACTCACCTCACTCTCGCTGCTTAGTCCTTGCAACCTCCACATTACAACATCGATTAAGGACAACACAGCAAAAGTGTTACACAAACTGTCTCAAACACTGTCTGACACACATCTACTATCTTTATTTTAAATCCCGTCGGGTACTTGTCATCATATGACACAGGTTTAAGGTGTGTGGGGGAAAGTTTAGAGGAGATGTGCGATGCAGGTTTTTTACACAGAGGGTGGTGAATGTCTGGAACGCGCTGCCCGGGGAGGGGGTGGGAGCAGGTACAATAGCGGCATTTATGGGGCAACTAGACAAGTACATGGATAGGATGGGAATGGAAGGATACGGACTCTGTATTGAACCGGTTGAAATAGCAGAGGAACTCAATCAATACTTTGCTTCAGTATTCACAGTGGAAAAGGATCTTGGTCGTTGCAGTGCAGACTTGCAGTGGACTGAGAAGATTGAGCATGTGGGCATTAGGAAAGAGGATGTGTTGGAGCTGTTGAAAAGCACCAAGTTAGATAAATCACCGGGACCGGATGGGAGGTACCCCAGGTTACTGTGGGAGGCGAGGGAAGAGATTGCTGATCCTCTGGCGATTCTCTTTGCGTCGTCAATGGAGACAGGAGACGTTCCGGAGGATTGGAGGATGGCGGATGTGGTTCCGTTATTCAAGAAAGGGAAAAGAGATAGCCCAGGAAATTATAGACCGGTGAGTCTAAACTCAGTGGTAGGTAAGTTGATGGAGAAGATCCTGAGAGGCAGGATTTATGAACATTTGGAAATGAATAGTATGATCAGAAGTAGCCAGCACGGCTTTGTCCGAGGCAGACCATGCCTTACGAGTCCGATTGAGTTTTTTGAAGATGTGACTCGACTCTTAGACGGGGAAGAGCGGTAGATGTGGTTTATGTGGATTTCAGTAAGGCGTTTGATAAGGTGCCCCATGCAAGAGTTATGGAGAAAGAGAAGGGGCATGGGATAGAATTGGACATTGCTTTGTGGATTCAGAACTGGCTTGCCCACAGAAGGCAAAGAGTGGTTGTAGTTGGGTCTTTTTCAGAGTGGAGGTCGCTCATCAGTGGGGTGCCCCAGGGATCTGTTCTGGGACCCTTGCTCTTTGTGATTTTTAGAAATGACCTGGATGAGGAAGTGGAAGGATGGGTTGGCAAGTTTGCTGATGACACAAAATTTGGAGGTGTTGTGGATAGTGTAGAGGGATGTCAGCAGTTGCAATGAGACATAGATAAGATGCAAGAGTGGGTGGAGAAGTGGCAGATGGACTTCAACCCAGAGAAGTGTGTGATGGTTCATTTTGGCAGGTCGAATAGGATGGAAGAATATAATATTGAGGGTAAGACGCTTGGCAGTGTGGAAGAACAGAGGGATCTTGGCGTCCGGGTTCATAGGACGCTCAAAGCCGCTTCGCAGGTAAAGGCTGTGGTTAAGAAGGCGTATGGAATACTGGCCTTCATCAGTTGACTGCTCAGGGAGACGAGAGACGAAATTGCTGGTCCTCTGACGGAAATCTTTGTCGCTTCTTTGGACACGGGTGAGGTCCCTGAGGATTGGAGGATAGCGAATGTGGTCCCGTTGTTTAAGAAGGGTAGCAGGGATAACCCAGGAAATTATAAGCCGGTGAGCTTGACGTCCGTGGTCGGGAAGTTGTGAGAGAGGATTCTTAGAGACAGGATGTATGTGCATTTAGAACGGAACAATCTCATTAGTGATAGACAGCATGGTTTTGTAAGAGGGAGGTCGTGCCTTACAAATTTGGTGGAGTTTTTTGAGGAAGTGACAAAAACGGTTCATGAAGGAAGGGCCGTGGATGTCGTCTATATGGATTTCAGTAAGGCATTTGACAAAGTCCCACATGGCAGGTTGGTTAAGAAGGTTAAGGCTCATGGGATACAAGGAGAAGTGGCTAGATGGGTGGAGAACTGGCTTTGCCATAGGAGACAGAGGGTAGTGGCCGAAGGGTCTTTTTCCGGCTGGAGGTCTGTGACCAGTGGTGTTCCGCAGGGCTCTGTACTGGGGCCTCTGCTATTTGTGATATATATAAATGATTTAGAAGAAGATGTAACTGGTGTAATAAGCAAGTTTGCGGATGACACAAAGATGGCTGGACTTGCGGATAGCGAAGAGCATTGTCGGGCAATACAGCAGAATATAGATAGGCTGGAAAATTGGGCGGAGAAGTGGCAGATGGAGTTTAATCCGGATAAATGCGAAGTGATGCATTTTGGAAGAAATAATGTAGGGAGGAGTTATAAAATAAATGGCAGAGTCATCAGGAGTATAGAAACACAGAGGGACCTCGGTGTGCAAGTCCACAAATCCTTGAAGGTGGCAACACAGGTGGAGAAGGTGGTGAAGAAGGCATATGGTATGCTTGCCTTTATAGGACGGGGTATAGAATATAAAAGCTGGAGTCTGATGATGCAGCTGTATAGAACGCTGGTTAGGCCACATTTGGAGTACTGCGTCCAGTTCTGGTCGCCGCACTACCAGAAGGACGTGGAGGAATTGGAGAGAGTGCAGAGAAGGTTTACCAGGGTGTTGCCTGGTATGGAGGGTCTTAGCTATGAGGGGAGATTGGGTTAACTTGGGTTGTTCTCCCTGGAAAGACGGAGAATGAAGGGAGATCTAATAGAGGTGTACAAGATTATGAAGGGTATAGATAGGGTGAACGGTGGGAAGCTTTTTTCCAGGTCGGAAGTGACGATCACGAGCGGTCACGGGCTCAAGCTGAGAGGGGCGAAGTATAACTCAGATATCAGAGGGATGTTTTTTACACAGAGGGTGGTGGGGGCCTGGAATGCGCTGCCAAGTAGGGTGGTGGAGGCAGGTACGCTGACATCGTTTAAGACTTACCTGGATGGTCACATGAGCAGCCTGGGAATGGAGGGATACAAACGATTGGTCCAGTTGGACCAAGGAGCGGCACAGGCTTGGAGGGCCGAAGGGCCTGTTTCCTGTGCTGTACTGTTCTTTGTTCTTTGTTCTTTGAGTCCAGAAATCGGGAGATAATGCTGCAGCTGTATCGGACCTTGGTCAGACCCCACCTGGAGAACTGTGCCCAGTTCTGGTCGCCTCATTACAGAAAGGATGTGGAAGCCATAGAACGGGTGCAGAGGAGATTTACGAGGATGTTGCTGGGATTAAGTGATATGCCTGATGAGGATAGGTTGAGAGAGCTAGGTCTATTCTCCTTGGAGAGGCGAAGGATGAGAGGTGACCACTTAGAGGTTTACAAGATGTTGAGAGGTATTGATAGAGTGGATTCTCAGAGGCTTTTACCCAGGGCTGAAATGGTTGTCACGAGAGGTCACAGGTTTAGGGTGCTGGGGAGCAGGTATAGAGGATATGTT
Organism: Mustelus asterias; assembly: GCF_964213995.1. NCBI lineage: Eukaryota > Metazoa > Chordata > Chondrichthyes > Carcharhiniformes > Triakidae > Mustelus > Mustelus asterias. The sequence goes on from NW_027593426.1 coordinate 15,070, forward strand.
AGGGGTAAGTTTTTCACTCAGAGGGTGGTGGGTGCGTGGAATCGGCTGCCGGTAGTGGTGGTGGAAGCGGATTCGATTGATTCTTTTAAGAGACTTTTGGATAGGTTCATGGAGGTTAGTAAGATAGAGGGTTCTCGATGAGCCGAGAAGGTAAGGAAATTGTTCGGCGCAACTTGTGGGCCGAAGGGCCTGTTTGTGCTGTCGCTTTTCTATGTTCGATGTTCTAAGGAAACGTAAGAGTGCAGAATGTAGTGTTACAGTCATAGCTCGGGTGCCTAGAAAGATCAACTTGATGCAAGTTAAGTCCATTCAAAAGTCTGATGGCAGCAGGGAAGAAGCTGTTCTTGTGTCGGTTGGTACGTGAGATCAGAATTTTGTATATTTTTCCTGATGAAGAAGGTGGAAGAGAGAATGTCCGGGGTGCGTGGGGCCCTGAATTATGGTGGCTGCTTTGCCGAGGTAGCGGGAAGTGTAGACAGAGTCAATGGATGGGTGGCTGGATTGAGTGATGGATTGGGCTCCATTCATGACCTTTTGTAGTTTGAAAGGAGTGGGAATGGAGAGATACAAAAGAATGGTCTAGTTTGGACCAGGGAGCGGCGCGGGCTTGGAGGGCCGAAGGGCCTGTTCCTGTGCTGTATTGTTCTGTGTTCTTTGTTCTTTGTTGGTGAGAATCATAGCTGACATTCCAAATGTCCTTAGTCATCTGAGAAAGTAGAGGCGTTGGTGGTCTTTCCTAACTATATTGTTGGCACGGGGGGACCAGGACATGTCTGATAGTGATCTGGACACCTAAAAACATGAAGCTCTCGACCCTTTCCACTTCGATGGATGGATGTCAGAGCCAGCAGAACGTCACCATTACGGCACGCTGCTTGGCTTTTCTTTGGTACTGGGATGATGGTCGTCTTCTTGAAGCAGATAGGGAACTCAGATTGTTGTAAAGAAAGCTGAAGATGATTGTAAATACCCCCGCCAGCTGATCCGCGCAGTGTGTGAGTGTTCATCCGTGTACCTCATCCGGGCCAGTCGCTGTCCATGGGTTGACTTTCGAGTCGGCTGTTCTGACATCTGCAATTGTGAGCTCAGATACAGCTGCATCCGAGGCTTCTGGGGTGGAGGGCATGCTCATGCTGACCTCATGTTCAACACGGACACAGTGTGCATTGAACTGATTAGAAATGGGTTTGGTGAAGCCAGCGATTTTACACACCTTCATCTTGTAGCCTGCTATGTCTTGCAGACCTTGGCACAGTCGGTGGGGGTCCGTCTGGCTATCATGGGGCACTAGGTTGGTCTGGTACTGGTTTTTTTGCATCTTTGATGGATCTGTGTAGATCATATCTGGCTGTCTTGTAGAGGTCAGGGTCGTCTAACTTGAATGCCTCAGACCTGGACTTCAGAAAGCAGTGGATATCCCTGATCATCCATGGTTTCCGGTTGGGAAACACACGCAATATCTTCTTGGGCACACAGTCTCCTTCACACTTCCTAATGATGTCAGTTACTGAAGTGGCGTACTCGCTCAGGTCGTTCGTGGAGTTTTTAAATACTGACCAGCCACGTAGGAGATCTTTCGATTCCTCAGACCAACATTGCATGACATTATTGAATGGATCATCCCGCTTTAGCCTTTGTGTGTCAGCCTGTCGCAGGAGCACAGTCTTGTGGTCTGATTTGTCTCACTCTCTCTTACCCCAGTTGTGTCTTTCCAAATGCAGACGCTCAAAGAACAAAGGCAAAGAAATGGACAGCACAGGAATAGGCCCTTCGACCCTCTCCAAACCTGTGCTGATCATGGTGCCCTATTTTAAAATAAAACCTGCTGCGCTTACTCGGTCAGTATCCCTCTTACCTCCTATTAATGCATCAATCCAGATGCCTCTTAAATGGTGCTAATGTGCCTGATTCCACCACCTCCCCTGGCAGCGCATTCCAGGCACCGACACTCTCTGTGTGGAAAACATCCCCCGCACATCTCCCTTAATATTTCATCCTGCCAACTTGAACCTGTGCCTCCTTGTAACTGAACCTTCCACCCTCGGAGAAAACCCTCTGACTATCCACCCTGTCTGTGCCTCCCACAATTTTGTTGACCTCTATCAGGTCTCCCCTCAGCCTTCATCTTTCCAGTGAAAACAATCCTGATTTATTCAACCTCTCCTCATAGCCAGCGGAGCTGACTTCTCTCTAAGTTAACTTACTGTTATAAACACCATTCCTCTCACAATAACTGCTTCCCCCATCATCACGCCCTCACTCCCGCCCCATGTATCCTTCTGTCTTCCTCTGTTTCACTTTCACTCGCTCAGAATCTTCCTCTCTCACTCTTATCCATTCATTTTCCCAGCCTCGCACCCTTTCTAGATTCAGCCCATCCCACAAGCCGTCCCTCTCTCTCGTGTTCATCTCTCTCCTTCCACATCTGGGCACGTTTCTGAACACTGTATCAGATGTGGGTCCAGTGTCATTTGGAGCCTGTGCATTGCTGGTCACAGTTAAATCTGTTATTTTACTGCTCTAAGAGGTGATGTGATTGTATCTGCTGCAGGGCCTGAATTTTCTGAGATGTCCCATTGTTTCTGAATATTTTCTCAGTTTGAGAAGCTGCAGTAGATTTCGGGATAAAAACACATTTCTTTGCAGACTAAATAGTTGTAAATTATTGATCAACAGCATTTTGCAATTGATACTAAACTCTAACCCACTGAAATCACATCACAGAATGTCCACAGTTAAAGATCACACAGAGAGTCACGGTAACAATTGAAACTTAATTAGAAACATCGAAACATAGAAAACTCCAGCACAAAACAGGCCCTTCGGCCCCACAAGTTGTGCCGAACACATCCCTACCTTTTAGGCCTACCTATTACCCTCCATCCTATTAAGTCCCATGTACTCATCCAGGAGCCTCTTAAAAGACCCTATTGAGTTTGCCTCCACCACCACTGACGGCAACCGATTCCACTCGCCCACCACCCTCTGTGTGAAAAACGTCCCCCTAACATCTCCTCTGTACCAACCCCCCAGCACCTTAAACCTGAGTCCTCTCGTAGCAGCCATTTCCACCCTCGGGAAAAAGCCTCTGAGTGTCCACCCGATCTGTGCCTCTCAACATCTTATATACCTCTGTTAGGTCTCCTCTCATCCTACGATTCTCCAAGGAGAAAAGATCGAGCTCCCTCAGCCTATCCTCATAAGGCATGCCACTCAATCCAGGCAACATCCTTGTAAATCTCCTCTGCACCCTTTCAATCTTTTCCACATCCTTCCTGTAATGAGGCGACCAGAACTGAGCACAGTACTCCAAGTGGGGTCTGACGAGGGTCTTATATAGCTGCATCATTATCCCCGGACTCCTAAACTCAATCCCTCGATTGATAAAGGCCAGCACACCATACGCCTTCTTAACCACCTCCTCCACCTGCGGGGCCGATTTCAGAGTCCTATGGACCCGGACCCCAAGGACCTTCTGACCCTCCTCAGCACTGAGAGTCTTTCCCTTTATATTGTACTCCTTCATCCCATTTGACCTGCCAAAATGGACCACGACGCATTTATCTGGGTTGAAGTCCATCTGCCACTTGTCCGCCAAGTCTTGCATCCTATCTATGTCCCTCTGTAACTTCTGACATCCCTCCAGACTGTCCACAACCCCACCAACCTTTGTGTCGTCAGCAAACTTACCAACCCATCCCTCCACTTCCTCATCCAGGTCATTTCTGAAAATTACAAACAGCAAGGGTCCCAGAACAGATCCCTGGGGCACACCACTGGTGACTGACCTCCAATTAGAAAATGACCCATGTATACACACTCCCTGCCTCCTTTGGGCAGGCCAGTTCTGGATCCACAGGGCAGCAGCCCCTTGGATCCCATGCCCTCTCACTTTTTCGAGAAGCCTTGCATAGGGGACCTTATCGAACGCCTTGCTAAAATCCATAAAAACCACATCTACCGCTTTCATTTCGTCAATGTGTTTGGTCACATTTTCGAAGAACTCCAACAGGCTCGTAAGGCACGACGTACTTTTGACAAAGCTGAGTATTCTTGAGCACACTAAACCTCTCTAAATGCTCATAAATCTTGTCCCTCAGGATCTTCTCCATCAGCTTACCAACCACTGAGGTTAGACTCACCGATCGGTAATTTCCTGGGCTATCCCTATTCCCCTTCTTGAAAATAGGAATCACATCCACAATCCTCCGGCACCTCTCCCGTCTCCATCGATGATGCACAGATCATCGCCAGAGGCTCTGCAATCTCTTCTCTCGCCTCCCACAGTACCCTGGGGTACATTCAATCCGGACCTGGCGACTTATCTATCTTGATGCCATTCAAAGATTCCAGCACAACCTCTTTGTTAAAGTCCACATACTCAATCTTTTCAGTCCACCGCAAGCCCACAGTACATCCACCCATGTCCTTTTCCTCTGTGAAAACCGAGGCAAAATACTCATTAAGCACCTCTGACATTTACATAAGAACATAAGAAATAGGAGCAGGAGTAGGCCATCTAGCCCCTCGAGCATGCCCCGCCATTCAATAAGATCATGGCTGATCTGACGTGGATCAGTACCACTTACCCGCCTGATCCCCATAACCCTTAATTCCCTTACCGATCAGGAATCCATCCATCCGCGCTTTAAACATATTCAGCGAGGTAGCCTCCACCACCTCAGTGGGCAGAGAATTCCAGAGATTCACCACCCTCTGGGAGAAGAAGTTCCTCCTCAACTCTGTCTTAAACCGACCCCCCTTTATTTTGAGGCTGTGTCCTCTAGTTTTAACTTCCTTACTAAGTGGAAAGAATCTCTCCGCCTCCACCGTATCCAGCCCCCGCATTATCTTATAAGTCTCCATAAGGTCCCCCCTCATCCTTCTAAACTCCAACGAGTACAAACCCAATCTCCTCAGCCTCTCCTCATAATCCAAACCCCTCATCTCCGGTATCAACCTGGTGAACCTTCTCTGCACTCCCCCCAATGCCAATATATCCTTCCTCATATAAGGGGACCAATACTGCACACAGTATTCCAGCTGCGGCCTCACCAGTGCCCTGTACAGGTGCATCAAGACATCCCTGCTTTTATATTCTATCCCCCTCGCGATATAGGCCAACATCCCATTTGCCTTTTTGATCACCTGTTGTACCTGCAGACTGGTTCCGTACAGATTTTCCCGCCTTCACGTCTCATCCTTTTACTCTTCACATATTTATAGAACGCCTTAGGGTTTTACCCAATTCTACTCGCCAAGGCCTTCTCGTGACCACTTCTGGCTCTCCTAATTTCCTTCTTTAGTCCCTTCCTACAAGCCGTATACTCATCTAGATCCCTATCTTCGCCAAGTTCTCTGAACCTTTTGTACGCTTTCCTTTTCTTCTCGACAAGGTCCCGCACAGCTTTCGTGCACCACGGTTCCTTTAACCCACCAACTCCTCCCTGTCTGCTCGGAACATTGTCCTGTAGAACCCTAGACAGACATTCCTTGAAAAACTGCCACCTCTCTTCAGTAGATTTCCCCGAGAATACCTCCTTCCAATTTACTCCTCTAATTTGCTGCCTTATGTCTTCATATTTCCCCTTACTCCATATAAACGCTTTCCTAGCTTGCCTGATCCTCTCCTTTTCCAATGCAAGCAGAAAGGAGATAGAGTTATGATCGCTATCCCCAAGATGCTCTCCCACTGAGAGATCTGACAACTGTCCAGGCTCATTGGTCAGTATCAGATCAAGTACAACCTCTCCTCTTGTCGGCCTGTCCACATGCTGTGTCAGGAAACCCTCCTGAACACACCTAATGAACTCCTCCCCATCCAATCTCCTCCCCATCCAATCTCCTCAACCGAGGGATATTCCAATCTATGTTTGGGAAATTAAAGTCTCCCATCACAACAACTCTGCTATTACTGCATCTCTCCAGAATCTGTTTCGCTATCTGCTCCTTCACCTCCCTGTCACTCTTGGGCGGCCGATAGAAAACTCCCAGCAAAGTGACCGGCCCCTTTCCACTCCGAACTTCCACCCACAGAGACTCTGTGGACAATCCCTCCACAGCATACACCCTCTCTACAGCTGTGACACTATCCCTAATCAACAGTGCCACTCCACCCCTTCTCTTGCCTCCCTCCCTGTCCTTCCTGAAACATCTGAATCCCGCCACCTGGAGTATCCAGTCCTGTCCCTGAGACATCCAAGTCTCCTTAATGGCCACCACATCACACTTCCAGGCATCGATCCACGCTCTGAGCTCATCCCCTTTATTCACTATGGAACATAGAACAGTACAGCACAGAACAGGCCCTTCGGCCCACAATGTTGTGCCGACCTTTATCTGAAACCAAGATCAAGCTATCCCACTCCCTATCATCCTGGTGTGCGCCACGTGCCTATCCAATAACCGCTTAAATGTTCCTAAAGTGTCTGACTCCACTATCACTGCAGGCAGTCCATTCCACACCCCAACCACTCTCTGCGTAAAGAACCTACCTCTGATATCCTTCCTGTATCTCCCACCATGAACTCTATAGTTATGCCCCCTTGTAATAGCTCCATCCACCCGAGGAAATAGTCTATACTCCTGGCATTAAAGTTAACACATCTCAATCCTTTGGTCTGAGCTGTGCCCTTCTCTATCCCCCGTCCATCCTCCCTCTTGCACCGTCTATGACCCTTCTCTGTTTGCGAGCTAACTTCCTCGCTCCCAGTCACCTCGTCTCGATCCCCTCCCCCCAACCTATCTAGTTTAAACTCTCCCCAGTAGCCTTAGCCAACCTTCCCGCCAGGATGTTGGTCCCCCGGGACCTCTATCAGGTCTCCCCTCAGCCTTCGTCTTTCCAGTGAAAACAATCCTGATTTATTCAACCTCTCCTCATAGCCAGCGGAGCTGACTTCTCTCTCAGTTAAGTTACTGTTATAAACACCATTCCTCTCACAATAACTGCTTCCCCCATCATCACGTCCTCACTCCCGCCCCATCTATCCTTCTGTCTTCCTCTTTTTCACTTTCACTCACTCAGAATCTTCCTCTCTCACTCTTATCCATTCATTTTCCCAGCCTCGCACCCTTTCTAGATTCAGCCCATCCCACAAGCCGTCCCCCTCTCTCTCGTGTTCATCTCTCTCCTTCCACATCTGGGCACGTTTCTGAACACTGTATCAGATGTGGGTCCAGTATCATTTGGAGCCTGTGCATTGCTGGTCACAGTTAAATCTGTTATTTTACTGCTCTAAGAGGTGATGTGATTGTATCTGCTGCAGGGCCTGAATTTTCTGAGATGTCCCATTGTTGCTGAATATTTTCTCAGTTTGAGAAGCTGCAGTAGATTTCGGGATAAAAACACATTTCTTTGCAGACTAAATAGTTCCAAATTATTGATCAACAGAATTTTGCAATTGATGCTAAACTCTAACCCACTGAAATCACATCACAGAATGTCCACAGTTAAAGATCACACAGAGAGACACGGTAACAATTGGGACTCAATTACTGAAATGTCACAGTCCAGTAACAGATATCACTGAAACTATCTGAGATCTCGACGTGGGACTGATGGTGTTTGAGTGGACAGCATCTTTCCACTTGTTATTAGTTGATAAATGTGATCAACAGAATCCAGTGTTTGGAAAGAAGTCACTACTAAAAATAAATATTTTCCATCACTGAACTCAATGTCGTAATCTGTTTGTTCATATATTTAAAAAAAACTTCAAACCAGGTTTCTGCCACAATGTCCCTAAGGTGACTTTACAGTGTATAAATTAAAGGCTTTGGGAAAATATAACGTCAGATGTTAAAGTCAGAGAGACTGCCAGCAGCTCGAAGGGACACATCACTTCACACTGAAAATTATGATTCCAGTTCGAATAGCTGAGAAAATATTCTACCCAATCATCGCCATTATTGGTGTTCCCGGTGAGTGACTCTAACCATTGAGGTTGTGTAAATCTGTGTGTGAACGGCTCTCTGATTCTAAACTCTGAGTGAAAATGCTCCGTGCTGATCTCGTGGTCACTGTTATAAAGACACCAGGTCAACGATGTAATTTACTTAAATCAAATGGCTTGAAATATCTCTGTGTTTTTAATCCTTTTCATCAACTGACAATGAGCCTCTGTATGTTATTCACGGGCTCACTGCTCAATGAAGTTAATGTATTGAGGAGTGAACTACTCAATCTTATCTATTGTAAGATTGGACCTCAGTGAAGGTGATCTCTCTGAAATAATGTTCAGTGGGAGTAAGAATATAATGGAAATTTGAGTGTGGGTCACTAACCGGAGTGGAATACCTGACACCAGTGAACAAGTATTACAGGGTATATTTGTCAGTGTAAAATTGGACTGATTGTGGTTCTTTCACCTGAGTGGAATATCTGATCGAAGTCTCCATTAATATCTGGCACCATCTGTCCAAGTAGAATTGTATTGTGTTTCGGAAAAGAATTGCAATGAAATAAGTTGTTTCAGTTTTAAATACATCCTATTTTAATTTGGTGAGTGAGATGTCCATTCTGTGGAGCTGCCTCAGTCTTTTATCTTTGGAATATGTTGAAAACAGGAAGAGTTTGGCTATGTTTGGTGGTCAGTGGATGATGTGAAATTTCTCCATACCTCGGCTTTGTATTGAAAAGAAAGAGGTTTCAGCGACTTCCTGATAGTTAAACAAGCCAATTACAAACCGTGCAGTATTCAGGGATTGTCAAACATTTTGTGAATTGTTCACATTTCCATTCATCTATAAATGAACTCCAATGGTTTTGTTTCTGGGTTGTTGTGGTTCTGTCTAAACTGTGTTGATTCTGAAAGCGATTTGTGAATCTGATCACCTGAAGCCCTGAACTCCTCGAAAACATTCAGATACTTGATTTATACAGAGTGATTGGGAAACATATTGTTCTGATCAGATTGCAGAACCTGACACTGAGCTGTGGTGAAATTAATTTCCAATTCCAATACCCAATTTGCAAGTTTATTATTTATTATGAATGTGTTATTTTATTTAGGTGGATTCTTCCACTCTGCTCATTCTGATTTTGGATTGGTTTGTAAATTTTGAAATTATAATTTTGCTTCCCGATTCCATGTTGTTGATGTAAATGATGAAGGAAAGTGATCCCGGGGCTGATCCTTGTGGAAAATCACTTCCCACCTTCCAGCAGTCAGAGTAAATCCCTTTAACTCCCACTGCCTGTGTTGTGTCTTTGTAATGTGGAGATGCCGGCGTTGGACTGGGGTAAACACAGTAAGAAGTCTCACAACACCAGGTTAAAGTCCAACAGGTTTATTTGGTAGCAAATACCATAAGCTTTCGGAGCACTGCTCCTTCGTCAGATGGAGTGGATATCTGCTCTCAAACAGTGCACAGACACAGAAATCAAGTTACAGAATACTAATTAGAATGCGAATCTCTAAAGCCAGCCAGGTCTTAAAGGTACAGACAATGTGGGTGGAGGGAGCATTCAACACAGGTTAAAGAGATATGTATTGTCTCCAGACAGAACAGCTGGTGAGATTCTACAAGCCCAGGAGGCAAGCTGTGGGGGTTACTGATAATGTGACATAAATCCAACATCCCGGTTTAGGCCGTCCTCATGTGTGCGGAACTTGGCTATCAGTTTCTGCTCAGCGACTGCGCTGTCGTGTGTCGTGAAGGCCGCCTTGGAGAACGCTTACCTGGAGATCCAAGGCTGAATGCCCGTGACTGCTGAAGTGCTCCCCCACAGGAAGAGAACAGTCTTGCCTGGTGATTGTCGAGCGGTGTTCATTCATCCGTTGTCGTAGCGTCTCCATGGTTTCCCCAATGTACCATGCCTCGCGACATCCTTTCTTGCAGCGTATCAGGTAGACAATGTTGGCTGAGTTGGAAGAGTAGGTACCGTGTACCTGGTAGATGGTGTTCTCACGTGAGATGATGGCATCCCTCCACCCACATTGTCTGTACCTTTAAGACCTGGCTGGCTTCAGAGATTCACATTCTGTATTCTGTAACTTGATTTCTGTGTCTGTGCACTGTTTGAGAGCAGATATCCACTCCATCTGATGAAGGAGCAGTGCTCCGAAAGCTTATGGTATTTGCTACCAAATAAACCTGTTGGACTTTAACCTGGTGTTGTGAGACTTCTTACTGTGTCTTTGTAACCAGCTTCTAGTCATTCTGCTGCTGGTCCTCTAACTCCACTTGCTCTGAGTTTACTGAAGTCTGTTAACTTACTGAAAGTATCTAGAAACACCGTGTGTCGGACATCGACCAGATCATTCCTGATAATTGCTAAAATTATTCAATGAAATCTGTCAAGAATGATCTTAATTTTGGAACATGTGCTGAATGCTCTTTATCACAGCCTGTGTTACTTGATGTATTTTTTTCACTCTTTTGAAGTGAGTTCATTTATTTTTTTATGTTGAGGTTGTGACTGGACAACTGCTCTTTGGATTTTTTAAAATTTAATTTCTGTTTAAACTCAAGAAAGAACATAAACCTTCCATTGTTTTCCGTTCCAGTGGGTAACTTCTGATGATCAGCTGCTTAAGAAGGCAGACATGACAATTTTCTTTATTAGCTGATGTATCGAAGATAGGAGCTGGGAGGTGATGATGGAGATGTATGAAACACTCATTTCTCTTCAGCTCGAAGACTGTGAGGAGTTCTGGGGGCCTCACTAGACGGAGGATGTGATTGCTCTGGAAGGAACGCAAAGGAGATTCACCAGGATGTTGCCTGGGCAGCAGTGTTTCTGCAGTGAAGACAGGCTGGTTAGGCTGGGGTTGCTTTCCACAGAACAGTGAAGGCGGAGCGCGGACATCATTGAGGTGTTCAAAATTTTGAGGGACAAAGATAGGATAGTTAAGAAGGAACTTCTTCCCCTGAGCAGAGGGGTCAATGTCCAAGGTGTGTAGACTAAGGTCAGCAGCAGGAGGGTTAGAGGGTTTCTGAGGAAAATAAAATGTTCCTGTGTCATTTCAGAAATGCTGCTGGTCATCCTGCACAGCAAGATCCCACAATCACACTGCAATGTGGGAGCAGCCAGATTTAAAACACAATTGTCGGTGTGAATTGGTGAAAAGCTAAAACACGTCATCACAGATTCACCCTCAGTAACACAATCACTGTTTACAAATCCATCCTTTTGGGAGGAGCAAGGGATTGATTAAGGAAAGAAAAATAGAATATGAAAGTAATCTACCGTGGAACAGAACAACTGACTTCAAAAAATATCTATCGGTATGTAAAGAGACACAGATTGACAAACTAGGACCTTTGCAGTCAGAAATGGGAGATCCCACAACGGGGAACAAAGTAATAGCTGAGGAATTAAATTGAAGATTGCTTCGAACTTCGGAAAGGAAGACATGAATAATGTGCCAAAAGTTCTGAGAGGAACAAGTTTTAGAGAGAAGCTGAAGAAAATTTGAATTTGCAGAGAAATGCTTTTGGGGAAAATGATGGGACTGAAAGTGGATAAATCTCCACGTCCTGATAATCTTCATCCCAGAGTACTTAAGGAAGTCTTCCTGGGAATATCAGATCCAATGGTGGTTCTTTTCCAATTTTATTGGACTCTGGGCTGGTTCCTACAGACTGGAGGGTAGCTAATGCAAGCCCGGTATTCAGACAGGACTGGAGAGAGAAAACAGTGAACTATAGACCAGTGAGCCGAACGTCGGTGCTGGGGAAGTTGCAAGAGTCAAATTTCAAGGGTTTGATAACTTGGCATTTGGAAGGCAGTGCCATAATCAGACAAAGTCAGCATGGATTTACTAAAGGGAAATCATGATTGGAATATCTTGGAATTGTTTGAGGGTGGAACTAGTAGAGTTGACCGAGGGGAACCAGTGGATGGGGTTTATTTAGTCTTCCAGAAGGGTTACTGAATGCATCATCTCCAAATTTGCAGATGGTACAACGCTGGGTGGGAGGTTGAGCTGTGAGGAGGGTGCAGAGAATATTCAGTGTGAATTGGACAGGCTGAGGGTGTGGTCATACGCATGGCAGATGCAGTTTAATGTGGATCACTGTGAGGATAGCGACTCTGGTAGGAATATTAGGAAGACAAGTTATTATTGAATGGGTGTAAATTGAGGGAGGTGGATTCTCATCAAAACCTTGGTCTCCTCGTGCATCATTCACTGCACGGAACAAGGCAGGTACAGCAGGCAGGAATGGAGCTAAATGGTCTGTAAGCTTTCATTGCGACATGATTCCTATTGAGGGATAGGGATGAGTTGCTGCAATTAATCAAGGATTGGTGAGGCCACACCTGGAGATTGTTGTACAGTTTTGGTGTCCTTATCTGAGGAAGGATGTCCTTGCTACAGAGGAAGTACAGCGACGGTTTACCAGGCTGATTCCTGGGATGGCAGGTCTGTCATATGAGGAGAGATTGGATTGGTTAGGATTATATTCAATAGAAATTTATAGAGTGAGAGGGGACCTCATAGAAAGTATTAAATGAGGGGGTCTCATAGAAACTTATAAAATTAGGATTATATTCAATAGAAATTTATAGAGTGAGAGGGGACCTCATAGAAAGTATTAAATGAGGGGATCTCATAGAAACTTATAAAATTCAAACAGGATTCGAACGGGTCGATTTAGAAAGAAAGTTACCAATGGTGGGGGAGTCCACAACTCGCTGTCTTCGTTTGATGATAAGGGAAAACCTTTTTAGAACTGAGGTGAGGAGAAATTTCTTCAGTCAGAGGGTGGTGAATGTGTGGAATTCACAGGCATTCTGTAATTTCAAAAATGAATTCGATATAGCTCTCGGGGCTAAAGGGATAAAGGATTTGGGGTCAGGGTGAATCAAGATATTAAATTTGATGATCAGCCACAATAAAATTGAATGGTGGCGCAGGCTCCTACTCACGGTTCTGGTTTATATGTTTCAATGACTGGGGGGCTCGCCTGGAATGAAACAGTGGAGGACCCCCTGAACACGTCCTCTCTACCCCCAACCAACCTTCCTCACCCCCCACCCCTTCCCCCGACACTTTATCTTCTCACCGCTCCCTTCCTCTCGGCCTTCTCTCTCTCTCTCTCTCTTACACCTTCCTCTTTTTCTCTCTCTCCCTCACTGATAACACAATCTAATGAGAACGTTGGGTGAGAGAGTTTGAAAACCGACAATTGCATCCTGAGTGGAATGAATTGCCGCGGCTGCTGCAGTTTTATTTAACGATTGATCTCATAAAATTAAACACAGTAACTGTATGGAATGAAGCGAATGGAAAAGGCATCCTGAGGGCCCTGAGATTAGGACTTGAACTGATAGGCTGAACTCAAAATTGAAAAACCTGCAAAGCCTGTTACCATGGCGATCCTGACGCTTGGTCTTTGCTACAAATGTTGCAGTCTGTGTACTCTGTCTGGACCTGCATTTGAAGCCTCCAAGCATTGACACAAGTCCAACTTTAAAGGGACACAAAACCAGCTTTTAAAGGGACCACACTTCACAAACTCAGCTTCCCAACACCAGACACAGAGCGAGAGTTCCGACAATCACCACCACAGCAAACTGTATTCAAATAGAACCCTGTGCATTTCATTTCACCCTCACATTTATCTCTCTGCCTCACACACATTTTTTATTCCACAATTACACCCGCTTCTAGTTCAAGAACTTTCATTCCAGGCCATCAAGAATTATTTACAGTGATGAGATTAATTGTTAATCTGACCTCACTGCTGTTAATTTAGAGATTTCTGATGCAACTTGTGCACAGGAAGATCCAAAGCACAGAGGCAGTTTCAAAATTCAGTTCAGAGTTTATGATAATATTTCATGTGTGTGTTTCTTGTTTTAATGTACAAACTGAGGCTGCAATATTGGTCGCACAGTAAGATCCCACAGGCAGCAATGTGATATTGGCTGAATGTCCCCTCACTCCTCTGCAGAAAGTGATCATGAACTCCCTCAGTCCCATTGTTCAAGTTTAAGCTTTTTTATATTCAAGGCCTTGGAGCCTTCTTTGCAGTCAGTGAGCGATTTTCAAAGAGGATGATCATTGTTACAAGGCAGGCAAAGGGCCCAGGACAGTGCATGCACAGCAAGATCCCACAGCAGCTGCACTGTGAAACTAATCAAATGAGACACAGACCTTCCCCTGCCTCCATCCTCACACTTGCTGTGAGCCCCTTCTCCCAAAGCACCCAACAAAAATCCCCACACACCTTCCACTCTGTGTGTGTGCATTGTCCCAAGTCTGGAGAATTCCCTTCACTTCCCTGGAAAGATGAAACTCTCTCTTAACACTGAGACAACCTTTAAAGCAAGTTCTGCAGCAAGATCGCACAAGGTGCAGTTCGCAGTGTGGAGTGTGTTTTACACCGTTTAATGGAATATAACCCTGAAAAGTGTGAGCTGATACACTTTGGAAGGAGTAATTTGACAAGGAAGTACTCAATGAATGTTCGGACTGTAGGAAGATCTATGGTAGAATGTGACCTTGGCGTATTTGACCACAGATCTTTGAAAGCAGAAGGGCATGTTAGTCGGGAGGTGAAAATGGCATATGGGACACTTGCCTTTATCAATCGAAGCATAGATGACAAAAGCAGGGAAGTAATGTTGGGATTGTCTCGATCTTTGGTGAGGCCCCAGCTGGAGTACTGTGTGCAGTTCTGATCGCCACATTATAGGAAGGATGTGTTTGCGCTGGATGGGGTGCAGAGGAGATTCACCAAGATGCTGCCTTGGATGGAAGATCAACGTTATGAAAAGATGTTGCGTGGGCTTGGGTTATTAACGTTTTAGCAGAGAAGACTGAGGGGCGACCTGATCGTGGTAGACAAGATTATGAGGGCCATGGACAGAGTGGATAAGGAGCAACTGTTCCCCATATCTGAAGGGTCAGTCACGAGGGGACATAGGTTCACGGTGGGAGTAAGGAGGTTTGGGGGGTGGGGGGTGGGGGGGGGGGTGGGTGTGAGGAAATATGTTTTTCCCCCGAGGGTGTTGACGGTCTGAGATGCGCTGCCTGGGAGGGTGGTGGAGGTGGGTTGCCTCACATCCTTCAAAAGGTATCTGGATCAGCACTTGGCACAACGTAACGTTCAGGGCTCTGGGCCAAGTGCTGACAGATGGGGTTAGGTGGGATTTCAGGTATTTCTAATGTGACAGTGCCGACTCGATGGGCCGAAGGGCCTCTTCTGCTCTGTATGATTCTATTATTCTGTAACCTCTCATTCTTGGTTCTCCTCATTCTCTCTCACTCTTTCCTTCCCTCCATTTCTTCCAATCAGACAGAAACATTGAAATGGAGAGAGAGAGATTTCCACAGAGAGAATCTTCTAAACCTGAATTAAAATGCCAGCCCTGCTCCATCCTGCCCACCCCCTGTCCCCTCTCAGTCTCTCGAAGGCGCTCAACTCCCTCTTTCAGTTTGGGAAGGGGCTGCTGACTCCTTCAGGACAGTTTTTAAATCCTCCCAGACTATCTGACAGGGTTTGAGTGGAGCTGCAGCTGCTAACCACACACTGGAGACTCTCACATCCTGTCTCTCTTTCTCAAATGCTCTCCCTCCATCACCACATCTGCTTTGACCTTCCACTCCCCTCGGGCCTCCCTCTGTCTCTGCTCCACTCCCTCCTTCTCTTTTCTCCTCCTGCCACTATCTCTCTCTCCCATTGTAAAGATGGATGTTCTTATCTAGGGCCAGGTCTTTGCAACCACACCCACCACCTCTTACTCCATCCCTCCTTCTAACTTCCTATTGCTGTCCATATCTCTGCTTCTTTCCCTCTCTTTCATGTGCACTGTGTTGAAAGGAGCGATGCAATATTTCTGAGCCACACTGCCAATAACCACAAACCATATTGCTGTGAGGGGGTTGGAAGAACCACCTTATCTGGGGGTCTCCAGTTAGGAGTCAGTGCCCAGCTTCCTGTCTCTGGAGAATAGCCTCAGTCAGAGCCCTGAGATTCCTTATTTCCACAAATCAATCAATAGATCGATTCATTTATTCATAAATAACTACTGGGAGGCTCATTTTAAAAAGTCTACCAAAGGAATGGACACAGCTTGTCCCCAGTTTAAAGAGGGGAGTTTATCTCTTTCTGTCACTGAGGGGATATGTATCCAAACTCAGAATTCACATGGAGCTGGGTGGAGGATTACACCAAGCGCGAGGCTGGGGGAATGACATGTCTCCCCCCCAGCCCCACTTTGTCCTCTCTGGATATGGTCACAGTGCTGCCCATGGGATCATGCTGTGCTTAAAATCCCCACAAAGAAAGCTGGAAAGGGAGAGGGAGAGATTCTGGAGGGAGGTGAACAGGAATGGGGAGAAAGCGAGATGGAGAGAGCAATACTGGGGTGAGATAGAGAGATATGGGGAGAAACAGGAGGAGAGAGAGAACAATTGGAGAGCGATAGGGAGATATGGGGTAAAGTTATAATGTGAATGAAGAATGGAAACGCACTGGATAAGAGAGAAATCCAGATAGAGGGAATAAAGCTGGTCGGAGAGAAGAAGAGTTTAGGAAGAGATAGATAGGGAAGCAAAGGAGAAGGCAAAGAGAGAGGGAGAGAAGAAAGGAAAAAAGAGACGGACAGAGGTTATAATCTATAAATTAGAAGCAGAAAAGCTGCAGGGGGAGAGTCAGAATGGGGAGGAAATTTGAGACGTGTTCAACCCGGGGTGGGCTCTGATAATTGGGTGCAGGAAGGATTGCAGATTCTACCTCTGTCCACTTTGGGTCTAATTGGGAAACCCGTCCAGTCTGAATTAATCCTGGAAAACACATCAGATGAGAAATCACCCCCACACCCCCCTTTCCCTCTCACCCCCACCCCCCTTTCCCTCTCCCCACCACACCCCCCTTTCCCTCTCACCCCCACACCCCCCTTTCCCGCTCACCCCCACCCCCCCCTTTCCCTCTCCCCCCACACCCCCCTTTCCCTCTCCCCCCACACCCCCCTTTCCCTCTCACCCCACCCACACACCCCGATCCCTCTCACCCCCACACCCACTTTCCTTCACACCCCACACCCCCTTTCCCTCTCACCCCCACACCCCCATTTCCCTCTCACCCCCACACCCCCCTTACCTCTTCCCCCACACCCCCCTTTCCCTCTCACCCCCACACCCCCTTTCCCTCTCCCCCACACCCCTCCTTCCCTCTCCCCCCACACCCCCCTTTCCCTCTCCCCCCACCCACACCCCCCTTTCCCTCTCACTCCCACACCCCCTTTCCCTCTCCCCCCCACACCCCCTTCCCTTTCCCCCCACACGCCCTTTCCCCTCCCCCCCACACCCCCTTCCCTCTTCCCCCACACCCCCCTTTCCTCTCCCCCCACACCCCCCTTTCCTCTCCCCCCACACCCCCTTCCCTCTTCCCCCACACCCCCCTTTCCCTCTCCCCCACACCCCCCTTTCCCTCTTCCCCCCACACCCCCCTTTCCCTCCCCCCCCTCATCCCCTTTCCCTCTCACCCCACACCCCCCTTTCCCTCTCCCCCCAAACCCCTTTCCCTCTCCCCCCACACCCCCCTTTCCCTCTCCCCCCACAACCCCCTTTCCCTCTCCCCCCACACCCCCTTTCCCTCTCCCCCCACACCCCCTTTCCCTTTCCCCCCACACCCCCCTTTCCCTCGCCCCCCCACACCCCCTTTCCCTCTCCCCCCCACACACCCCTTTCCCTCCCCCCCCACATCCCCTTTCCCTCTCACC
>NW_027593427.1:0-32681 GCF_964213995.1 Mustelus asterias
GGGGGGAGGGGCACAGCCAGGGGGGAGGGGCACAGCCAGGGGGGAGGGGCACAGCCAGGGGGGAGGGGCACAGCGAGGGGGGAGGGGCACAGCGAGGGGGGAGGGGCACAGTGAGGGGGTACCTTGGTTGTCAGCAGGCCTCCACTGCTGACAAATCCATGGCCGAATATCTTCTCGTAACGCAGGATGCTGCCTCGGGAATATTGCTTATTGTCCAGGAATTGCTGGAATGTTTGGAATCCCTGATTGGCGGAGGGATTGCGGATGATCTTCTGCAGGAGCCAGCACACCTGGTTCTGATTCTGCTTCAGCTGAGAGAGAGAAAGAGAGAGAACCTCAGAGAGAGAGAGAGAGAGAGACAGAGAGAGAGAGAGAGAGAGACAGAGAGA
Source organism: Mustelus asterias (assembly GCF_964213995.1). Classification (NCBI taxonomy): domain Eukaryota; kingdom Metazoa; phylum Chordata; class Chondrichthyes; order Carcharhiniformes; family Triakidae; genus Mustelus; species Mustelus asterias. The sequence goes on from NW_027593427.1 coordinate 390, forward strand.
GAGAGAGACACACACCGAGAGAGAGACAGAGAGAGAGAGAGACAGAGAGAGAGAGAGAGACAGAGAGAGAGAGAGAGACACACACACAGAGAGACAGAAAACTCAGAGAGAGAGAGAGAGACAGAGAGAGAGACAGAGAGAGAGACAGAGAGAGAGACAGAGAGAGAGAGAGAGACACACAGAGAGAGAGAGAGACACAGAGAAGAGAGAGACACAGAGAGAGAGAGAGAGACACACAGAGAGAGAGAGAGACACAGAGAGAGAGAGAGAGAGACACAGAGAGAGAGAGAGAGAGACACAGAGAGAGAGAGACACACAGAGAGAGAGAGAGACACAGAGAGAGAGAGACAGAGAGAGAGAGACAGCGAGAGAGAGACAGAGAGAGAGAGACAGAGAGAGAGAGACAGAGAGAGAGAGACAGAGAGAGAGAGAGACAGAGAGAGAGAGAGAGACAGAGAGAGAGAGAGAGACCCTGAAGGGATCTCAGAGACCCCACTACCCGAGATACACCCACCGTGTTGTGAGGCACACTGCCCCCACCTCAACCCCCCCACCCTCTCCACACAGCCCCTCCATCACTCAGCCTCCCTCCCTCCCCCTCAGCCTCTACCCTAGGGCTCTGTACTGGGACCTCTGCTATTTGTGTATAAATGATTTGGAAGAAGGTGTAACTGGTGTAATCAGCAAGTTTGCGGATGACACGAAGATGGCTGGACTTGCGGATAGCGATGAGCATTGTCGGGCAACACAGCAGGATATAGATAGGCTGGAAAATTGGGCGGAGAGGTGGCAGATGGAGTTTAATCCAGATAAATGCGAAGTGATGCATTTTGGAAGAACTAATGTAGGGGGGAGTTATACAATAAATGGCAGAGCCATCAAGAGTATAGAAACACAGAGGGACCTGGGTGTGCAAGTCCACAAATCCTTGAAGGTGGCAACACAGGTAGAGAAGGTGGTGAAGAAGGCATATGGTATGCTTGCCTTTATAGGACGGGGTATAGAGTATAAAAGCTGGAGTCTGATGTTGCAGCTGTATAGAACGCTGGTTCGGCCACATTTGGAGTACTGCATCCAGTTCTGGTCGCCGCACTACCAGAAGGATGTGGAGGCATTAGAGCGAGTGCAGAGAAGGTTTACCAGGATGTTGCCTGGTATGGAGGGTCTTTGCTATGAGGAGAGATTGGGTAAACTGGGCTTGTTCTCCCTGGAAAGACGGAGAATGAGGGGAGATCTAATAGAGGTGTACAAGATTATGAAGGGTATAGATAGGGTGAACAGTGGGAAGCTTTTTCCCAGGTCAGAGGTGACGATCACGAGGGGTCACGGGCTCAAGGTGAGAGGGGCGAAGTATAACTCAGATATCAGAGGGATGTTTTTTACACAGAGGATGGTGGGGGCCTGGAATGCGCTGCCAAGTAGGGTGGTGGAGGCAGGCACGCTGACATCGTTTAAGACTTACCTGGATAGTCACATGAGCAGCCTGGGAATGGAGGGATACAAACGATTGGTCCAGTTGGACCAAGGAGCGGCACAGGCTTGGAGGGCCGAAGGGCCTGTTTCCTGTTCTGTATTCTTTGTACCCCCCCTCCTCCTCCCCCCATCCTCCTCCCCCCCCCTCAGCCTCTCCCTCCTCCCCCCCCTCCATCTCAGCCTCTCCCCCCTCCTCCTCCCCCCTCTCCTCAGCCTCTCCCCCCTCCTCCTCCCCCCTCCCCTCAGCCTCTCCACCCCCCTCCCCGTACCTTGATGTAAGCCTGCACGGACTTGCTCATGACGATTTCGAATCCCCAGACGGATTCCCCCGGTACGGTTTCCCGCAGCACTCCGGAGGTGAGGATGTGGTTGTAATCGGCTGGCACCCGGTACAGGGTGGGATTGAACTCCCTCCTGACATTACCTCAGCGAGGAAAACGGAGGAAAAAAAAACTCAATTTCCAATCACAGGCCATTCAGCCCCTCTGCTGGTGGTTCTATCCCACACGAGCCTCCCCCGACTCCCCTCTCCGTCTCCCATCACCATCTCCTCCTATCCCTTTCCATGTTTCAGTTCGTGTCCAGCTGTCCACCCCAGACGCACTCGGACCCCGTCCCGAGCTCAGAGCCAGTAGAACTGGCCAATCGAGTCTTCAGTTTGGGGGTCCTTCTACATCTTATGTATTATCATTCCTGGGACATGGGTGTCGCTGGCTGGGCCCAGCATTTATTGCCCATCCCTAGTTGCCCCTTGGAGGGCAGTTGAGAGTCACCCACATTGCTGTGGCTCTGGAGTCACATGTAGGCCAGACCGGGGTAAGGACGGCAGATTTCCTTCCCTAAAGGGAACCAGATGGGTTTTTCCGACAATCGATGCTAGTTTGTCACGGTCGCCGTTACTGAGACGAGCTTTATAATTCCCGATTTTATCCGTGGAATTTAAATTCCACCAGTAACTGTGATTGGATTCGAACCCAGGTCCCCCGTCCCCACAGAGCGTTACCCTGGATTACTCACCCAGAGACAATCCCACGACGCCACCGTCACTGAGTCAGATATTCTCTACGTCACCTAAACAAAGGAGATAGTCATCGACTTCAGGAAGTGTAAAGGAGAACATGCTCCTGTCTACATCAACGGGGACAAAGTAGAAAGGGTCGAGAGTTTCAGGTTTTTAGATGTCAGATCACCAACAACCTGTCCTGGTCCCCCCACGCCGACACTATAGTTAAGAAAGCCCCACCAACGCCTCTACTTTCTCAGAAGACTAAGGAAATTTGGCACGTCAGCTACGACTCTCACTAGCTTTTACAGATGCACCATAGAAAGCATTCTTTCTGGTTGTATCACAGCTTGGTCTGGGCTCCTGCTCTGCCCAAGACCGCAAGGAACTACAAAGGGTCGTGAATGTAGCCCAATCCATCACGCAAACCAGCCTCCCATCCATTGACTCTGTCTACACTTCCCGCTGCCTCGGGGAAAAGCAGCCAGCATAATCAAGGACCCCCACGCACCCCGGACATTCTCTCTTCCACCTTCTTCCGTCGGGAAAAAGATACAAAAGTCTGAGGTCACGTACCGACCGACTCAAGAACAGCTACTTCCCTGCTGCTGTCAGACTTTTGAATGGACCTACCTTGTATTAAGTTGATCTTTCTCTACACCCTAGCTATGACTGTAACACTACATTCTGCACCCTCTCCTTTCCTTCTCTATGAACGGTATGCTTTGTCTGTATAGCGAGCAAGAAACAATACTTTTCACTGTACGTTAATACATGTGACAATAATAAATCAAATCAAAAGTCTGACAGCAGCAGGGAAGAAGCTGTTCTTGAGTCGGTCGGTACGTGACCTCAGACTTTTGTATCTTTTTCCCGACGGAAGAAGGTGGAAGAGAGAATGTCCGGGGTGCGTGGGGTCCTTGATTATGCTGGCTGCTTTTCCCGAGGCAGCGGGAAGTGTAGACAGAGTCAATGGATGGGAGGCTGGTTTGCGTGATGGGATTGGGCTACATTCACAACCTTTTGTAGTTCCTTGCGGTCTTGGGCAGAGCAGGAGCCCCAGACCGAGCTGTGATACAGCCAGAAAGAATGCTTTCTATGGGGCATCTGTAAAAGTTGGAGAGAGTCGTAGCGGACATTCCAAATTTCCTTCGTCTTCTGAGAAAGTAGAGGCGTTGGTGGGGCTTTCTTAACTATAGTGTCAGCATGGGGGGGACCAGGACAGGTTGTTGGTGATCTGGACACCTAAAAACTTGAAGCTCTCGACCCTTTCTACTTCCTCCCCGTTGATGTAGACTGAGGCATGTTCTCCTTTACGCTTCCTGAAGTCGATGACAATCTCCTTTGTTTCCTTCTCTATGAACGGTATGCTCTGTCTGTATAGCGCGTAAGAAACAATACTTTTCACTGTATCCCAATACATGTGACAATAATAACTCAAATGTAAATGAGGTATCCATCACCCTACCTGACTGGTAGAAGCAGGACTCCCTGAAAAACAGGTAACCCCCAGGGTTCAGCCAGGACAGCAGACGGGAAGCCAAGCTCAACAACTCCACATCGCTCAGGTACATGAACAGCCAATTTGAGAAGATGACATCAAAGCTGAAAGGTCAAGAGATGCGGGGGTCAAGAAAGGTCAAGGGTCAAGCTCCAATCGCTCGGAAATGGCGGCTCCACAGCCTGAGGCCTGGTCTCGGTTTGAGGTGACGGAGATTCCAACTGCTCCGAACTCCATCCTCACCCAGAGAGGCAAATCTCAGCACCAACACCCCCCAGCACCGAGGGAGCGCCGCACTGTGGGAGGGTCGGTGCTGAGGGAGCGCCGCACTGCGGGAGGGTCGGTGCTGAGGGAGCGCCGCACTGTGGGAGGGTCAGTGCTGAGGGAGCGCCGCACTGTGGGAGGGTCAGTGCTGAGGGAGCGCCGCACTGTGGGAGGGTCAGTGCTGAGGGAGCGCCGCACTGTGGGAGGCTCGGTGCTGAGGGAGCACCGCACTGTGGGAGGCTCAGTGCTGAGGGAGCGCCGCACTGTGGGAGGGTCAGTGCTGAGGGAGCGCCGCACTGTGGGAGGGTCAGTGCTGAGGGAGCGCCGCACTGTGGGAGGGTCAGTGCTGAGGGAGTGCCGCACTGTGGGAGGGTCAGTGCTGGGGAGTGCCGCACTGTGGGAGAGTCAGTGCTGAGGGAGCGCCGCACTGTGGGAGGGTCAGTGCTGAGGGAGCGCCGCACTGTGGGAGGGTCAGTGCTGAGGGAGCGCCGCACTGTGGGAGGGTCAGTGCTGAGAGAGCGCCGCACTGTGGGAGGGTCAGTGATATCCAGGCCGGGAATGTTAATCGGAAGCGTCACCAGTTTCTCATTTTGTTTTCTTCTGAAAGGGCGGTGGAACTTCCAAAAAGGGGGGAAATACTGGAAAAGGAGACATCTCCAGGGCTGTGGGGAAGGAGCGGGGGGGGGGGGGGGGGAGGGGGGAGTAATTGGATAGATCTTTCAAAGGGCTAGCACAGGAGGAGTGGGCTGAATGGCCTCATTGTGAGAGTATGACATCCGACATCACACTCCAGTCCAGTTTAGAGACTGGCTCCTGTTAAAATCCCGGGATCGCTCCCGAACGCCAGTGTTTGATATCTAACACGCCGAGGGTCGTGAAGCCTGGGTTGTAGGCCCGAGAGCCACACACCTGTTGCTCGGCAACTCCAGCTGTGTGATGTCGGCCTGCAGGAAGCTGATGTTGACGTGTTGACTGTTCAGCTCACGATTCTTCGTCACAAACTTCGCCATGAAGTCCACCGCCGTCACGTGGGCGGCCAGCTTGGCCAGATGTCCCGTGAACCTCCTGACACGGACAGAGAGTTCAAACCACAGAGTTAGCACAAACCCGTCATGTTAGCGCCAACCCTTCAGCCCCACCCACCCTCACTGGGCTACAGGGTCCCCCCCGCCACTCCTCTCCTGAAGGTGCAGACTCTCACTGGGTTACAGGGTCCCCCCTCCTCTCAAGAACAAGAACAAAGAACAATACAGCACAGGAACAGGCCCTTCGGCCCTCCAAGCCCGCGCCGCTCCCTGGTCCAAACTAGACCATTCTTTTGTATCCCTCCATTCCCACCCCGTTCATATGGCTATCTAGATAAGTCTTAAACGTTCCCAGTGTGTCTGCCTCCACCACCTTGCCCGGCAGCGCATTCCAGGCCCCCACCACCCTCTGTGTAAAATATGTCCTTCTGATATCTGTGTTAAACCTCCCCCCGCCTCACCTTGAACCTATGACCCCTCGTGAACGTCACCACCGACCTGGGGAAAAGCTTCCCACCGTTCACCCTATCTATGCCTTTCATAATTTTATACACCTCTATTAAGTCTCCCCTCATCCTCCGTCTTTCCAGGGAGAACAACCCCAGTTTACCCAATCTCTCCTCATAACTAAGCCCTTCCATACCAGGCAACATCCTGGTAAACCTCCTCTGCACTCTCTCCAAAGCCTCCACGTCCTTCTGGTAGTGTGGCGACCAGAACTGGACGCAGTATTCCAAATGCGGCCGAACCAACATTCTATACATCTGCAACATCAGACCCCAACTTTTATACTCTATGCCCCGTCCTATAAAGGCAAGCATGCCATATGCCTTCTTCACCACCTTCTCCACCTGTGACGTCACCTTCAAGGATCTGTGGACTTGCACACCCAGGTCCCTCTGCGTATCTACACCCTTTATGGTTCTGCCATTTATCGTATAGCTCCTCCCTACATTATTTCTACCAAAATGCATCACTTCGCATTTATCAGGATTGAACTCCATCTGCCATTTCTTTGCCCAAATTTCCAGCCTATCTATACCCTTCTGTAGCTTCTGACAATGCTCCTCACTATCTGCAAGTTCTGCCAATTTTGTGTCGTCCGCAAACTTACTGATCACCCCAGTTACACCTTCTTCCAGATCGTTTATATAAATCACAAACAGCAGAGGTCCCAATACAGAGCCCTGCGGAACATCACTAGTCATAGGCCTCCAGCCGGAAAAAGACCCTTCCACTACCACCCTCTGTCTTCTGTGACCAAGCCAGTTCTCCACCTATCTAGCCACCTCCCCCTTTATCCCATGAGATCCAACCTTTTTCACCAGCCTACCATGAGGGACTTTGTCAAACGCTTTACTAAAGTCCATATAGACGACATCCACGGCCCTTCCCTCATGAACCATTCTGGTCACTTCTTCAAAAAACTCCACCAGGTTAGTGAGGCATGACCTCCCTCTCACAAAACCATGCTGACTATCGTTAATGAGTTTATTCCTTTCTAAATGCGCATACATCCCATCTCTAAGGATCTTCTCCAACAACTTCCCCACCACGGACGTCAAGCTCACTGGCCTATAATTACCCGGGTTATCCTTCCTACCCTTCTTAAATAACGGGACCACATTAGCTATCCTCCAATCCTCTGGGACCTCACCTGTGTCCAGTGACGAGACAAAGATTTGCGTCAGAGGCCCAGCGATTTCATCTCTCGTCTCCCTGAGCAGCCTTGGATAGATTCCATCAGGCCCTGGGGATTTGTCAGTCTTTATATTCTCTAACAAACCTAACACTTCCTCCCTTGTAATGGAGATTTTCTCCAACGGTTCAACACTCCCCTCCGAGACACTCCCAGTCAACACATCCCACTCCTTTGTGAATACTGACGCAAAGTATTCATTTAGGATCTCCCCTACTTCTTTGGGCACCAAGCATAATTCCCCACTTTTGTCCCTGAGAGGTCCGATTTTTTCCCTGACAACCCTTTTGTTCCTAACGTATGATAAATGCCTTGAGATTCTCCTTAACCCTGTCTGCCAAGAACATTTCGTGACCCCTTTTTGCCCTTCTAATTCCCCGTTTGAGTTCTTTCCTACTTTCTTTGTACTCCTCCAGAGCTCCCTCCGTTTTTAGCTGCCTGGACCTAACATACGCCTCTCTTTTCTTTTTGACCAGTCCCTCAATTTCCCTGGTTATCCACGGTTCTCGAATCCGACCCTTCCTATCCTTCTTTTTCACAGGCACATGCCTATCCTGTAGCCCTAACAACTGTTCCTTAAAAGACTGCCACATACCAGATGTGGATTTACCCTCAAACAGCCTCTCCCAATCAAGAGCTGCCAATTTCTGCCTAATCCCACTAAAGTTAGCCTTCCCCCAATCCAACACCTTACCCTTGGGACACCACTCATCCTTTTCCATCACTATCCTAAAGCTAACAGAATTGTGGTCACTATTTGCCACATGTTCCCCTACCGAAACTTTGAAGACCTGCCCGGGCTCATTCCCCAGTACGAGGTCCAGTATAGCCCCCTCTCCAATCGGGCTATCTACATATTGTTCCAAAGAACCCTCCTGTACGCATTTTACAAATTCCTCCCCATTCAGAGTCCCAGCTCTCAGCGATTTCCAGTCTATACCAGGGAAATTGAAGTCTCCCACTACAACAACCCTATTTTTCCTGCACCTATCCAGTATCTCCTGACATATCCGTTCTTCCACTTCACTTGGGCTGTTGGGGGGCCTGTAGTACACCCCCAACATAGTGACTGCGCCCTTCCTGTTTCTAAGCTCCACCCAGAGTGACTCGTTATACGACCCCTCTGAATTGTCCTCCCTCTGCACCGCTGTAATATGCTCTCCAACTAATACCGCTACTCCCCCACCTCTTTTGGTCCCTCCTCTGTCTCGCCTAAAACACTTGGACCCCGGAATATTCAGCTGCCAGTCCTGTCCCTGTTTCAACCAAGTCTCTGTCACCGCAACCGCATCCAAATTCCTCGTGCGCATTAAGGCCCTAAGTTCGTCTGTCTTACCTGCTATGCTCCTTGCTTGAAGTATAAGCACTCCAGACCTCCAGGCCCAGTGAGGTCGTCCTCCCCCAGAGTGCTCTTCTTCTTTGCCAGCCTTGTCCCAGCCCCAAGCTTGTCCCCAGCCTCTACACTTGTAGACCTAATATTTTGATCCCCACCCCCCTGCCATACTAGTTTAAACCCCCCCGAACTGCACTAGCAAAACTCCCAGCCAGGATATTCGTGCCCTTCCAACTTAGTTGTGACCCGTCCTTCTTGTAGGTGCTGACTCTCACTGGGGTACAGGGTCCCCCCTCTCCTGAAGGTGCTGACTCTCACTGGGGTACAGGGTCCCCCTCCTCTCCTGAAGGTGCTGACTCTCACTGGGGTACAGGGTCCCTCCTCTCCTGAAGGTGCTGACTCTCACTGGGGTACAGGGTCTCCCTCCTCTCCTGAAGGTGCTGACTCTCAGTGGGGTACAGGGTCTCCCTCCTCTCCTGAAGGTGCTGACTCTCAGTGTGGTACAGGGTCCCCCTCCTCTCCTGAAGGTGCTGACTCTCACTGGGGTACAGGGTCCCCCCTCTCCTGAAGGTGCTGACTCTCACTGGGGTACAGGGTCCCCCTCCTCTCCTGAAGGTGCTGACTCTCACTGGGGTACAGGGTCCCTCCTCTCCTGAAGGTGCTGACTCTCACTGGGGTACAGGGTCTCCCTCCTCTCCTGAAGGTGCTGACTCTCAGTGGGGTACAGGGTCTCCCTCCTCTCCTGAAGGTGCTGACTCTCAGTGTGGTACAGGGTCCCCCTCCTCTCCTGAAGGTGCTGACTCTCACTGGGGTACAGGGTCCCCCCTCTCCTGAAGGTGCTGACTCTCACTGGGGTACAGATTCCCCCTCCTCTCCTGAAGGTGCTGACTCTCACTGGGGTACAGGGTCCCCTCTCCTCTCCTGAAGGTGCTGACTCTCACTGGGGTACAGGGTCCCTCCTCTCCTGAAGGTGCTGACTCTCACTGGGGTACAGGGTCTCCCTCCTCTCCTGAAGGTGCTGACTCTCAGTGGGGTACAGGGTCTCCCTCCTCTCCTGAAGGTGCTGACTCTCACTGGGGTACAGGGTCCCCCTCCTCTCCTGAAGGTGCTGACTCTCACTGGGGTACAGGGTCCCCCTCCTCTCCTGAAGGTGCTGACTCTCACTGGGGTACAGGATTCCCCCTCCTCTCCTGAAGGTGCTGACTCTCACTGGGGTACAGGGTTCCCCCTCCTCTCCTGAAGGTGCTGACTCTCACTGGGGTACAGGGTCCCCCCTCTCCTGAAGGTGCTGACTCTCACTGGGGTACAGGGTCCCCCCTCTCCAGAAGGTGCTGACTCTCACTGGGGTACAGGGTCCCTCCTCTCCTGAAGGTGCTGACTCTCAGTGGGGTACAGGGTTTCCCCTCCTCTCCTGAAGGTGCTGACTCTCACTGGGGTACAGGGTCCCTCCTCTCCTGAAGGTGCTGACTCTCACTGGGGTACAGGGTCTCCCTCCTCTCCTGAAGGTGCTGACTCTCACTGGGGTACAGGGTCCCTCCTCTCCTGAAGGTGCTGACTCTCACTGGGGTACAGGGTCTCCCTCCTCTCCTGAAGGTGCTGACTCTCACTGGGGTACAGGGTCCCCCTCCTCTCCTGAAGGTGCTGACTCTCACTGGGGTACAGGGTCCCCCTCTCCTGAAGGTGCTGACTCTCACTGGGGTACAGATTCCCCCTCCTCTCCTGAAGGTGCTGACTCTCACTGGGGTACAGGGTCCCCTCTCCTCTCCTGAAGGTGCTGACTCTCACTGGGGTACAGGGTCCCTCCTCTCCTGAAGGTGCTGACTCTCACTGGGGTACAGGGTCCCTCCTCTCCTGAAGGTGCTGACTCTCACTGGGGTACAGGGTCCCCTCCTCTCCTGAAGGTGCTGACTCTCACTGGGGTACAGGGTCCCCCTCCTCTCCTGAAGGTGCTGACTCTCACTGGGGTACAGGGTCCCCTCTCCTCTCCTGAAGGTGCTGACTCTCACTGGGGTACAGGGTCCCCTCTCCTCTCCTGAAGGTGCTGACTCTCACTGGGGTACAGGGTCCCTCCTCTCCTGAAGGTGCTGACTCTCACTGGGGTACAGGGTCCCCCCTCTCCTGAAGGTGCTGACTCTCACTGGGGTACAGGGTCCCCTCTCCTCTCCTGAAGGTGCTGACTCTCACTGGGGTACAGGGTCCCCTCCTCTCCTGAAGGTGCTGACTCTCACTGGGGTACAGGGTCCCCTCCTCTCCTGAAGGTGCTGACTCTCACTGGGGTACAGGGTCCCCTCTCCTCTCCTGAAGGTGCTGACTCTCACTGGGGTACAGGGTCCCTCCTCTCCTGAAGGTGCTGACTCTCACTGGGGTACAGGGTCCCTCCTCTCCTGAAGGTGCTGACTCTCACTGGGGTACAGGGTCCCCCCTCTCCTGAAGGTGCTGACTCTCACTGGGGTACAGGGTCCCCTCTCCTCTCCTGAAGGTGCTGACTCTCACTGGGGTACAGGGTCCCCTCCTCTCCTGAAGGTGCTGACTCTCACTGGGGTACAGGGTCCCCTCCTCTCCTGAAGGTGCTGACTCTCACTGGGGTACAGGGTCCCTCCTGCCCTGAAGGTGCTGACTCTCACTGGGGTACAGGGTTCCCCCTCCTCTCCTGAAGGTGCTGACTCTCACTGGGGTACAGTGTTCCCCCTCCTCTCCTGAAGGTGCTGACTCTCACTGGGGTACAGGGTCCCCCCTCTCCTGAAGGTGCTGACTCTCACTGGGGTACAGGGTCCCCTCCTCTCCTGAAGGTGCTGACTCTCACTGGGGTACAGGGTCCCCCTCCTCTCCTGAAGGTGCTGACTCTCACTGGGTACAGGGTCCCCCTCCTCTCCTGAAGGTGCTGACTCTCACTGGGGTACAGGGTCCCCCTCCTCTCCTGAAGGTGCTGACTCTCACTGGGTACAGGGTCCACTCCTCTCCTGAAGGTGCTGACTCTCACTGGGGTACAGGGTCCCCCCTCCTCTCCTGAAGGTGCTGACTCTCACTGGGATACAGATTCCCCCTCCTCTCCTGAAGGCGCTGACTCTCAGTGGGGTACAGGGTTCCCCCTCCTCTCCTGAAGGTGCTGACTCTCACTGGGGTACAGGGTTCCCTCTCCTCTCCTGAAGGTGCTGACTCTCACTGGGGTACAGGGTCCCCCCTCCTCTCCTGAAGGTGCTGACTCTCACTGGGGTACAGGGTCCCCCCTCCTCTCCTGAAGGTGCTGACTCTCACTGGGGTACAGGGTCCCCCCTCCTCTCCTGAAGGTGCTGACTCTCACTGGGGTACAGGGTCCCCCTCCTCTCCTGAAGGTGCTGACTCTCACTGGGGTACAGGGTCCCCTCTCCTCTCCTGAAGGTGCTGACTCTCACTGGGGTACAGATTCCCCCTCCTCTCCTGAAGGTGCTGACTCTCACTGGGGTACAGATTCCCCCTCCTCTCCTGAAGGTGCTGACTCTCACTGGGGTACAGGGTCCCCTCCTCTCCTGAAGGTGCTGACTCTCACTGGGGTACAGGGTCCCCTCCTCTCCTGAAGGTGCTGACTCTCACTGGGGTACAAATTCCCCCTCCTCTCCTGAAGGTGCTGACTCTCACTGGGGTACAGGGTCCCTCTCCTCTCCTGAAGGTGCTGACTCTCACTGGGGTACAGGGTCCCCTCCTCTCCTGAAGGTGCTGACTCTCACTGGGGTACAGGGTCCCCTCCTCTCCTGAAGGTGCTGACTCTCACTGGGGTACAGGGTCCCCTCCTCTCCTGAAGGTGCTGACTCTCACTGGGGTAGAGGATCCCCCTCCTCTCCTGAAGGTGCTGACTCTCACTGGGGTACAGGGTCCCCTCCTCTCCTGAAGGTGCTGACTCTCACTGGGGTAGAGGATCCCCCTCCTCTCCTGAAGGTGCTGACTCTCACTGGGGTACAGGGTCCCCTCCTCTCCTGAAGGTGCTGACTCTCACTGGGGTACAGGGTCCCCTCCTCTCCTGAAGGTGCTGACTCTCACTGGGGTACAGGGTCCCTCTCCTCTCCTGAAGGTGCTGACTCTCACTGGGTTACAGGGCCTCCCTCCTCTCCTGAAGGTGCTGACTCTCACTGGGGTACAGGGTCCCCCCTCTCCTGAAGGTGCTGACTCTCACTGGGGTACAGGGTTCCCCCTCCTCTCCTGAAGGTGCTGACTCTCACTGGGGTACAGGGTCCCCCCTCCTCTCCTGAAGGTGCTGACTCTCACTGGGGTACAGGGTCCCCCCTCCTCTCCTGAAGGTGCTGACTCTCACTGGGATACAGATTCCCCCTCCTCTCCTGAAGGTGCTGACTCTCACTGGGGTACAGGGTCCCCTCCTCTCCTGAAGGTGCTGACTCTCACTGGGGTACAGGGTCCCCTCCTCTCCTGAAGGTGCTGACTCTCACTGGGGTACAGGGTCCCCCCTCCTCTCCTGAAGGTGCTGACTCTCACTGGGATACAGATTCCCCCTCCTCTCCTGAAGGTGCTGACTCTCACTGGGGTACAGGGTCCCCTCCTCTCCTGAAGGTGCTGACTCTCACTGGGATACAGATTCCCCCTCCTCTCCTGAAGGTGCTGACTCTCACTGGGGTACAGATTCCCCCTCCTCTCCTGAAGGTGCTGACTCTCACTGGGGTACAGATTCCCCCTCCTCTCCTGAAGGTGCTGACTCTCACTGGGGTACAGATTCCCCCTCCTCTCCTGAAGGTGCTGACTCTCACTGGGGTACAGGGTCCCCTCCTCTCCTGAAGATGCCGACTCTCACTGGGGTACAGATTCCCCCCTCCTCTCCTGAAGGTGCTGACTCTCACTGGGGTACAGGGTCCCCTCCTCTCCTGAAGGTGCTGACTCTCACTGGGGTACAGGGTCCCCTCCTCTCCTGAAGGTGCTGACTCTCACTGGGGTACAGATTCCCCCTCCTCTCCTGAAGGTGCTGACTCTCACTGGGGTACAGGGTCCCCTCCTCTCCTGAAGGTGCTGACTCTCACTGGGGTACAGAGTCTCCCTCCTCTCCTGAAGGTGCTGACTCTCACTGGGGTACAGAGTCTCCCTCCTCTCCTGAAGGTGCTGACTCTCACTGGGGTACAGGGTCCCCCCTCCTCTCCTGAAGGTGCTGTCTCTCACTGGGGTACAGATTCCCCCCTCCTCTCCTGAAGGTGCTGACTCTCACTGGGGTACAGATTCCCCCTCCTCTCCTGAAGGTGCTGACTCTCACTGGGGTAGAGGGTCCCCCTCTGAGTGCGCGCCGGGATGTCGGAGGAGAGGAGGGGGAAACTTACCCAATCCCTGCTCCCAACTCCAACAGCCGCTTTCCCCGGAGAGGGGGCAACATGGAGAGGATCTCGGGGGTCTCCAGCTGTGTGATGACCTCCGCACTCGAATCCAACATCATCTCCTCGATCGTCGCCTTGCTGGAATGTTCCGCCCAGAAAGCGGACATGGTCTTCCTTGCTCCGGCTGCGGCAAAGGGAAGGAATCAACATTTACTCCGAGCTCCAGCTCACAACAAGGCCATTCAGCCCATCTACTGGCGTGTCAGTCCCACACCTGCCTCCTCCCACCCGCCTCACCGGAACGTTCCATTCCCCTCGCTCTCCACAGTTTGAGACTGATTCCCGTCCAAAGTGACTGAGAGATTCCGCACCCTTTAATATCCCACCCAGTCTAATCCCACTCTCCACCCTCACACCCCGCACCCTTTAATATCCCACCCAGTCTAATCCCACTCTCCCCCTCACTCCCCGCACCCTTTAATATCCCACCCAGTCTGAACCCACTGTCCCCCTCACTCCCCGCACCCTTTAATATCCCACCCAGTCTAATCCCACTCTCCCCCTCACTCCCCGCACCCTTTAATATCCCACCCAGTCTAATCCCACTCTCCCCCTCACTCCCCGCACCCTTTAATATCCCACCCAGTCTAATCCCACTCTCCCCCTCACTCCCCGCACCCTTTAATATCCCACCCAGTCTAATCCCACTCTCCACCCTCACACCCCGCACCCTTTAATATCCCACCCAGTCTGAACCCACTGTCCCCCTCACTCCCCGCACCCTTTAATATCCCACCCAGTCTGAACCCACTATCCCCCTCACTCCCCGCACCCTTTAATATCCCACCCAGTCTAATCCCACTCTCCCCTCACCCTTTAATATCCCACCCAGTCTAATCCCACTCTCCCCTCACCCTTTAATATCCCACCCAGTCTAATCCCACTCTCCCCCTCACTCCCCACACCCTTTAATATCCCACCCAGTCTGAACCCACTGTCCCCCTCACTCCCCGCACCCTTTAATATCCCACCCAGTCTAATCCCACTCTCCCCCTCACTCTCCGCACCCTTTAATATCCCACCCAGTCTAATCCCACTCTCCCCCTCACTCCCCGCACCCTTTAATATCCCACCCAGTCTAATCCCACTCTCCCCCTCACTCCCCGCACCCTTTAATATCCCACCCAGTCTAATCCCACTCTCCCCCTCACTCCCCACACCCTTTAATATCCCACCCAATCTAATCCCACTCTCCCCCTCACCCTTTAATATCCCACCCAGTCTAATCCCACTCTCCCCCTCACTCGCTGCACCCTTTAATATCCCACCCTGTCTAATCCCACTCTCCCCCTCACTCCCCGCACCCTTTAATATCCCACCCAGTCTAATCCCACTCTCCCCCTCACCCTGTAATATCCCACCCAGTCTAATCCCACTCTCCCCCTCCCTCCCCGCACCCTGTAATATCCCACCCAGTCTAATCCCACTCTCCCCCTCACTCCCCGCACCCTTTAATATCCCACCCAGTCTAATTCCACTCTCCCCCTCACTCGCTGCACCCTTTAATATTCCACCCAGTCTAATCCCACTCTCCCCCTCACTCCCCGCACCCTTTAATATCCCACCCAGTCTAATTCCACTCTCCCCCTCACTCCCCGCACCCTTTAATATCCCACCCAGTCTAATCCCACTCTCCCCCTCACTCCCCGCACCCTTTAATATCCCACCCAGTCTAATCCCACTATCCCTCTCACTCGCTGCACCCTTTAATATCCCACCCAGTCTAATCCCACTCTCCCCCTCACTCCCCGCACCCTTTAACATCCCACCCAGTCTAATCCCACTCTCCCCATCACTCCCCGCACCCTTTAATATCCCACCCAGTCTAATCCCACTCTCCCCCTCACTCCCCGTACCCTTTAATATCCCACACAGTCTAATACCACTCTCCCCCTCACTCCCCGCACCCTTTAAAATCCCACCCAGTCTAATCCCACTCCCCCCTCAATCCCCGCTCCCTTTAATATCCCACCCAGTCTAATCCCACTCTACCTCTCACTCCCCGCATCCTTTAATATCCCCCAGTCGAATCCCACTCTCCCTCACTCCCCGCACCCTTTAATATCCCACCCAGTCTAATTCCACTCTCCCCCTCACTCCCCGCACCCTTTAATATCCCACCCAGTCTAATCCCACTCTCCCCACATCCTTTAATATCCCACCCAGTCTGAACCCACTGTCCCCCTCACTCCCCGCACCCTTTAATATCCCACCCAGTCTAATCCCACTCTCCCCCTCACTCCCCGCACCCTTTAATATCCCACCCAGTCTAATCCCACTCTCCCCCTCACTCCCCGCACCCTTTAATATCCCACCCAGACTAATCCCACTCTCCCCGCACCCTTTAATATCCCACCCAGTCTAATCCCACTCTCCCCCTCACTCCCCGCACCCTTTAATATCCCACCCAGTCTAATCCCACTCTCCCCCTCACTCCCCGCTCCCTTTAATATCCCACCCAGTCTAATCCCGCTCTCCCCCTCACTCCCCGCTCCCTTTAATATCCCACCCAGTCTAATCCCACTCTCCCCCTCACTCCCCGCTTCCTTTAATATCCCACCCAGTCTAATCCCACTCTCCCCCTCAATCCCCACAGCCTTTAATATCCCACCCAGTCTAATCCCACTCTCCCCCTCACTCCCCGCTCCCTTTAATATCCCACCCAATCTAATCCCACTCTCCCCCTCACTCCCCGCTCCCTTTAATATTCCACCCAGTCTAATCCCACTCTCCCCCTCACTCCCCGCTCCCTTTAATATCCCACCCAATCTAATCCCACTCTCCCCCTCACCCTTTAATATCCCACCCAGTCTAATCCCACTCTCCCCCTCACTCGCTGCACCCTTTAATATCCCACCCTGTCTAATCCCACTCTCCCCCTCACTCCCCGCATCCTTTAATATCCCACCCAGTCTAATTCCACTCCCCCTCACTCCCCGCACCCTTTAATATCCCACCCAGTCTAATCCCACTCTCCCCCTCACTCCCCGCACCCTGTAATATCCCACCCAGTCTAATCCCACTCTCCCCCTCACTCCCCGCACCCTGTAATATCCCACCCAGTCTAATCCCACTCTCCCCCTCACTCCCAGCACCCTTTAATATCCCACCCAATCTAATCCCACTCTCCCCCTCACCATTTAATATCCCACCCAGTCTAATCCCACTCTCCCCCTCACTCGCTGCACCCTTTAATATCCCACCCAGTCGAATCCCACTCTCCCCCTCACTCCCCGCACCCTTTAATATCCCACCCAGTCTAAACCCACTCTCCCCCCTCACTCCCCGCACCCTTTAATGTCCCACCCAGTCTAATCCCACTCTCCCCCTCACTCCCCACACCCTTTAATATCCCACCCAGTCTAATCCCACTCTCCCCATCACTCCCCGCACCCTTTAATATCCCACCCAGTCTAATCTCACTGTCCCCCTCACTCCCCGTACCCTTTAATATCCCACACAGTCTAATACCACTCTCCCCCTCACTCCCCGCACCCTTTAATATCCCACCCAGTCTAATCCCACTCTCCCCCTCACTCCCCGCGCCCTTTAATATCCCACCCAGTCGAATCCCACACTCCACGCACCCTTTAATATCCCCCAGTCGAATCCCACTCTCCCTCACTCCCCGCACCCTTTAATATCCCACCCAGTCTAATTCCACTCTACCTCTCACTCCCCGCATCCTTTAATATCTCCCAGTCGAATCCCACTCTCCCTCACTCCCCACACCCTTTAATATTCCACCCAGTCTAATCCCACTCTCCCCCTCACTCCCCGCACCCTTTAATATCCCACCCAGTCTAATTCCACTCTCCCCCTCACTCCCCGCACCCTTTAAAATCCCACCCAGTCTAATCCCACTCCCCCCTCAATCCCCGCTCCCTTTAATATCCCACCCAGTCTAATCCCACACTCCCTCTCACCCCCCACACCCTTTAATATCCCACCCAGTCTAATCCCACTCTCCCCCTCACTCCCCGCACCCTTTAATATCCCACCCTGCCTAATCCCACTCCCCCCTCAATCCCCGCTCCCTTTAATATCCCACCCAGTCTAATCCGACTCCCCCTGTCACTCCCCACATCCTTTAATATCCCACCCAGTCTAAACCCACTCTCCCCCTCACTCCCCGCACCCTTTAATATCTCACCCAGTCTAATCCCACTGCGCCCTCACTCCCCGCTCCCTTTAATATCCCACCCAGACTAATCCCACTCTCCCTCTCACTCCCCGCTCCGTTTAATATCCCACCCAGTCTAATCCCGCTCTCCCCCTCACTCCCCGCACCCTTTAATATCCCACCCAGTCTAATCCCACTCTCCCCTCACTCCCCGCTCCCTTTAATATCCCACCCAGTCTAATCCCACTCTCCCCCCTCAATCCCCACAGCCTTTAATATCCCACCCAGTCTAATCCCACTCTCCCCCTCACTCCCCGCTCCCTTTAATATCCCACCCAGTCTAATCCCACTCTCCCCCTCACTCCCCGCTCCCTTTAATATCCCACCCAGTCTAATCCCACTCTCCCCCTCACTCCCCGCTCCCTTTAATATCCCACCCAGTCTAATCCCACTCTCCCCCTCACTCCCCGCTCCCTTTAATATCCCACCCAGTCTAATCCCACTCTCCCCCTCACTCCCCGCTCCCTTTAATATCCCACCCAGTCTAATCCCACTCTCCCCCTCACTCCCCGCTCCCTTTAATATCCCACCCAGTCTAATCCCACTCTCCCCCTCACTCCCCGCACCCTTTAATATCCCACCCAGTCTAATCCCACTCTCCCCCTCACTCCCCACACCCTTTAATATCCCACCCAGTCTAATCCCACTCTCCCCCTCACTCCCCGCTCCCTTTAATATCCCCCCCAGTCTAATCCCACTCTCCCCCTCACTCCCCGCACCCTTTAATATCCCACCCAGTCTAATCCCACTCTCCCCCTCACTCCCCGCACCCTTTAATATCCCACCCAGTCTCATCCCACTCTCCCCCTCACTCACCGCACCCTTTAATATCCCACCCAGTCTAATCCCACTCTCCCCCTCACTCCCCGCACCCTTTAATATCCCACCCAGTCTAATCCCACTCTCCCCCCCACCCTTTAATATCCCACCCAGTCTAATCCCACTCTCCCCATCACTCCCCGCACCCTTTAATATCCCACCCAGTCTAATCCCACTCTGCCCATCACTCCCCTCACCCTTTAATATCCCACCCAGTCTAATCCCACTCTCCCCCTCACTCCCCGCACCCTTTAATATCCCACCCAGTCTAATCCCACTCTCCCCCTCACTCCCCGCTCCCTTTAATATCCCACCCAGTCTAATCCCACTCTCCCCCTCAGTTTAATATCTCTTGGGCAATGTTGCAGGATTCTATCCGAGGAGATTATGTGATGGATTGGTGAGGAACTCCAGCCTTGGGACCTGTTCGGAGCTGCAGTTTTGCGAGTTGGGTTTTGTAATCGACTGAGGAGTGGGGAGGTGTGCAAATGAGGGAGAGATGTTTTTAATTATGTAATGCGTTGAAATTAACTGGTTGAACCCATTCGGCTGAGGAGTTGGGTTAATAACACACAGAGGGAGCGACCAGAGAAATATTCAATCATCTGCTTAGCGCTGACAATCTATCAGCCACCTCATGGCTCACATTCGGTCTCTCCCTCCCTCCCTCCAGGGGGCAGCATTGAGGGATATCAGCCTCTGGCACCAGTGGAAACACAGTTAACTTCTGATCAAAATGCCCAGAATTTTCCGATCGTTCTGGTGACTGTCGCTGGCGTGCCCCGGCATTTCTTGTCCATCCCTAATTGCCCCTTGAGCAGAGAGTCTCGCTCGGCCATTTCAGAGGGGCAGCTCAGAGTCAACCACATTGCTGTGGCTCTGGAGTCACATGTACGCCAGACCGGGTAAGGACGGCAGATTTCCTTCCCTAAAGGGAACCAGATGGGTTTTTCCGACAATGGGTCATCAGTAGAGTCTTAATTCCAGACTTTTTATGTTGAATTCAAATTCCACCGTCTGCCGTGGCGGGATTCGAACCCGGGTCCCCCCAGAACATGAACCTGGAGACCTCTGGATGAATCATGGCAGATTTCCACATAGCACGTTAATGAGTCACTAAATTCAACACTCACACAGAGCAAACACCACCCCTGGAGGTTACAACTCATTCCCAAATCTCCCTCAACGCTGTCCCCATCAAACACCCCCAGGACAGGTACAGCACGGGGTTAGATACAGAGTAAAGCTCCCTCTACACTGTCCCCATCAAACACTCCCAGGACAGGTACAGCACGGGGTTAGATACAGAGTAAAGCTCCCTCTACACTGTCCCCATCAAACACCCCCAGGACAGGTACAGCACGGGGTTAGATACAGAGTAAAGCTCCCTCTACACTGTCCCCCATCAAACACTCCCAGGACAGGTACAGCACGGGGTTAGATACAGAGTAAAGCTCCCTCTACACTGTCCCCCATCAAACACTCCCAGGACAGGTACAGCACGGGGTTAGATACAGAGTAAAGCTCCCTCTACACTGTCTCCCATCGAACACTCCCAGGACAGGTACAGCACGGGGTTAGATACAGAGTAAAGCTCCCTCTACACTGTCCCCATCAAACACTCCCAGGACAGGTACAGCACGGGGTTAGATACAGAGTAAAGCTCTCTCTACACTGTCCCTCATCAAACACTCCCAGGACAGGTACAGCACGGGGTTAGATACAGAGTAAAGCTCCCTCTACTCTGTCCCCAATCAAACACTCCCAGGACAGGTACAGCACGGGGTTAGATACAGAGTAAAGCTCCCTCTACACTGTCCCCCATCAAACACTCCCAGGACAGGTACAGCACGGGGTTAGATACAGAGTAAAGCTCCCTCTCCACTGTCCCCATCAAACACTCCCAGGACAGGTACAGCACGGGGTTAGATACAGAGTAAAGCTCTCTCTACTCTGTCCCCCATCAAACACTCCCAGGACAGGTACAGCACGGGGTTAGATACAGAGTCAAGCTCCCTCTCCACTGTCCCCATCAAACACTCCCAGGACAGGTACAGCACGGGGTTAGATACAGAGTAAAGCTCTCTCTACACTGTCCCCCATCAAACACTCCCAGGACAGGTACGGCACAGGGTTAGATACAGAGTAAAGCTCCCTCTACATTGTCCCCCATCAAACACTCCCAGGACAGGTACAGCACGGGGTTAGATACAGAGTAAAGCTCTCTCTACACTGTCCCCCATCAAACACTCCCAGGACAGGGACAGCACGGGGTTAGATACAGAGTAAAGCTCTCTCTACACTGTCCCCATCAAACACTCCCAGGACAGGAACAGCACGGGGTTAGATACAGAGTAAAGCTCCCTCTACACTGTCCCCCATCAAACACTCCCAGGACAGGTACAGCACGGGGTTAGATACAGAGTAAAGCTCTCTCTACACTGTCCCCCATCAAACACTCCCAGGAAGGTACTGGTATGTTTAAGTTGCATTCAGCGTGACACAGAGCAGTTCAAAAGGCTGCGTAAATATTTAAGTACTAAATCAATGTTGTTGATAACTCTTCCGCAATGTAACTTTCGCACACACACCCTCCAGCCCAGATCCCAGTGTCAGGCTGTGTGTGTGCACAGAATGTGTACACAGTAACTCGTGTGTCCACGGTGGGTTCAGGGATCACGTACAGAGGTCCTTGGACACGGCTGGCTTGATATCGAGGTTACCACGTCCGTTCCGATCACTCCCAGTGTCAGTAGAAACATGAGGAGGAGGCCATTCCGCCCATCGAGCCTGCTACACCCTTCGTCTCATCTGCTTTAATCTCTTTTCCCCCACCTCCCCCCCATAACCCTCAAACCCCCCCCCCATATCAATCAGCAATCTCTCTAACTCCACCTCAAATATACTCAGTGCCCCCTCCAGCCCCCACCTTCTAGATTCCCTCACCACAGTGGGGGAGGGGAACAGCCTCTCAGCATCCACCCTGTCAAACTGCCCCCCCCCCCGACTTTCGCTCAGAATCAGATATGTGCACAGTTGTACAACTGTGTGCAGTTCTGGTCACCCTATTATAGAAAGGATATTATTAAACTAGAAAGAGTGCAGAAAAGATTTACTAGGATGCTACCGGGACTTGATGGTTTGAGTTATAAGGAGAGGCTGGATAGACTGGGACTTTTTTCTCTGAAGCGTAGGAGGCTGAGGGGTGATCTTATAGAGGTCTATAAAATAATGAGGGGCACAGATCAGCTCGATAGTCAATATCTTTTCCCAAAGGTAGGGGAGTCTAAAACTAGAGGGCAGAGGTTTAAGGTGAGAGGGGAGAGATACAAAAGGGTCCAGAGGGGCAATTTTTTCACACAGGGGGTGGTGAGTGTCTGGAACGAGCTGCCAGAGGCAGTAGTAGAGGCGGGTACAATTTTGTCTTTTAAAAAGCATTTAGACAGTTACATGGGTACGATGGGTATAGAGGGATATGGGCCAAACGCAGGCAATTGGGACTAGCTTAGGGGTTTTAAAAAAAATGGTGGCATGGACAAGTTGGGCCGAAGGGCCTGTTTCCATGCTGTAAACCTCTATGACTGTTTCAATAAGATCCCCTCTCGTTCTTCTAGACTCCAATGAGGGTTCCAGGCCCCCAACCTGCCCAAACCTTTCCCCGTGAGACAAACCCCCCGCCTTCCCCCCAGGAATTAGCCCAGCGAACCTTCTCTGAATGACCTCCAATGTGAGTTTATTCCTCCTGGGATTAAAGAGATCTGGTCTCACTATGAACTTAGGTCCAGATACCGCAGGGACTGGGGCAAGTGATGAGGGAACCAACAAGAGGGGAATACGGACTTGACCCCATCCTCACCAACCTGTCTGCCGCAGACGCGTCTGTCCATCACAGTGTCATTCACAGTCACCACCGCACAGTCCTTGTGGGGACGAAGTCCTGTCTTCACATTGAGAATGACCTCCATCGTGTTGTGTGGCACTGTCACCATGCTAAATGGGACAGATTTCGATCGAGCAACTCAAGGCTGGGCATCCATGAGGTGCTGTGGACCATCAACAGCAGCGGAACTGGACTCCAGCACAACCTGCAACCTCTGGCCTGATACATCCCCCACTCAACCATTACCATCAAGTGTTGTCGACCGGGGAACACTTCAGCAGTCAAGGGCCTCCGATCTTCGGGTAAGCGTTCTCCAAGGCGGCCTTCACGACAGCGCAGAGTCGCTGAGCAGAGACTGATAGCCAAGTTCCGCACACACGAGGACGGCCTAAACCGGGATGTTGGGTTCATGTCACACTATCTGTAACCCCCACGACTTGCCTGGGCTTGCAGAATCTCACTAACCGTCCTGGCTGGAGACAATACACATCTCTTTAACCTGTGCTTAACCCTCTCTACACTCACATTGTCTGGACCTTTAAGACTTGATTACCTGTAAAGACTCGCATTCCAACCATTATCTTGCAATTGTGTCTCTGTCTGTATATGCCGTGTTTGTGAAACCCAACTCTCCACTCACCTGATGAAGGAGCAGCGCTCCGAAAGCTCGTGATTACAATAAACCTGTCGGACTTTAACCTGGTGTTGTGAGACTTCTCACTGTGCCCACTACCACCAAGCCTGGGCATCAACCCTGGTTCAATGGAGAATACAGGAAGGCATCACTGAATCCCCCCCACTATCAACATCCTGGGGGTTACCATCACTGAATCCCCCCACTATCAACATCCTGGGGGTTACCATCACTGAATCCCCCCACTATCAACATCCTGGGGGTTACCATCACTGAATCCCCCCACTATCAACATCCTGGGGGTTACCATCACTGAATCCCCCCACTATCAACACCCTGGGGGTCACCATCACTGAATCCCCCCACTATCAACACCCTGGGGGTTCCCATCACTGAATCCCCCACTATCAACATCCTGGGGGTTCCCATCACTGAATCTCCCACTATCAACATCCTGGGGGTTCCCATCACTGAATCCCCCACTATCAACATCCTGGGGGTTCCCATCACTGAATCTCCCACTATCAACATCCTGGGGGTTACCATCACTGAATCCCCCCCACTATCAACATCCTGGGGGTTACCATCACTGAATCCCCCACTATCAACATCCTGGGAGTTACCATCACTGAATCCCCCACTATCAACATCCTGGGGGTTACCATCACTGAATCCCCCACTATCAACATCCTGGGGGTTACCATCACTGAATCCCCCCCACTATCAACATCCTGGGGGTTCCCATTGACCAGAAACTGAGCTGGACCCAGCCATATAAATACTGTGGCTCCCAGAGCAGGTCAGAGGCTGGGAATCCATCACAGAAAAATCGGAATTGCCAAATACCCAACTAAAAAAAAATCACATCTCACTAAAATAATTATTTGAACCTGGCTGTATCACAGCTCGGTATGGGGCTCCTGCTCTGCCCAAAACCGCAAGGAACTACAAAAGGGTCGTGAATGTAGCCCAATCCATCACACAAACCAGCTTCCCATCCATTGACTCTGTCTACACTTCCCGCTGCCTCGGGGAAATGCAGCCGG
The DNA here is from genome assembly GCF_964213995.1 of Mustelus asterias. Lineage (NCBI taxonomy): Eukaryota > Metazoa > Chordata > Chondrichthyes > Carcharhiniformes > Triakidae > Mustelus > Mustelus asterias. The sequence continues at coordinate 24,595 of NW_027593427.1, forward strand.
CATAATTAAGGACCCCACGCACCCACGGACATTCTCTCTTCCACCTTCTTCCGTCGGGAAAAAGATACAAAGGTCTGAGGTCACGTACCGACCGACTCAAGAACAGCTTCTTCCCTGCTGCCGTCAGACTTTTGAATAGACCTACCTCGCATTAAGTTGATCTTTCTCTACACCCTAGCTATGACTGTAACACTACATTCTACACTCTCTCCTTTCCTTCTCTATGAACGGTATGCTTTGTCTGTATAGCGCGCAAGAAACAATACTTTTCACTGTATCCCGGTACATGTGACAATAATAAATCAAATCAACTTCAGAAACATCCTTTTTAAAAAGGTCAACATGAAGCTGAGGTTTCTTAAAAGGAAATGATTAATTCCAACTGTACAAGAGATTTGAAAAGTGTTGAGCGAAATCTCACCTTCTGCCATCGCTGAGAGTGGGGGATCCTTGTGAAATTTCACTCAAATCGAGTCAATTTGGATACCTTTTCAATGTGAAAAGAAGGGGGACAGAGAGAGACAGAGACTGAGACAGAGAGAGAGAGAGACAGAGACTGACTCAGAGAGAGACAGAGAGAGAGAGAGACTGACTCAGAGAGAGACAGAGAGAGAGAGAGAGACAGAGCAGAGAGAGACAGAGCAGAGAGAGACAGAGCAGAGAGAGACAGTCATACACAGAGAGAGAGACAGTCACACAGAGAGAGAGAGAGACAGTCACACAGAGAGAGAGAGACAGTCACACAGAGAGAGAGAGACAGTCACACAGAGAGAGAGAGACAGTCACACAGAGAGAGAGAGAGACAGTCACACAGAGAGAGAGAGACAGTCACACAGAGAGAGAGAGACAGTCACACAGAGAGAGAGAGAGACAGTCACACAGAGAGAGAGAGAGAGACAGTCACACAGAGAGAGAGAGAGAGACAGTCACACAGAGAGAGAGAGAGACAGAGACTCACACAGAGAGACAGACTCACAGAGAGAGAGAGACAGAGACTCACAGAGAGAGAGACAGAGACTCACACAGAGAGACAGACTCACAGAGAGAGAGAGACAGAGACTCACAGAGAGAGAGACAGAGACTCACAGAGAGAGAGAAAGACAGAGACTCACACAGAAAGACAGACACACACAGAGAGACAAGAGAGAAAGACAGAGACAGTCACATACAGAGACAGAGAGATGGGCACAGTCACACACACAGAGACAGAGAGATCTGAGCCCTGACCGCATGAATGGCCAGTCTGGTTCGAGTGTAACTCCTGCTCCTGCAATTGTGCAACTGCCCTCTGGGTCTCATCCAGTTCCAGACACACACACACAGGAGGGGGAGGGGTAAACTTTTCCCACCGGGAATCCGATCCCAAATTCCCGGCTTGTCCAAGGAATGAAGGCGAAAGAAAGACAGCAGGGTGAGAATCAGGGGGGAATGAAGCGCCTCGGCTGACTGGCTCGCTTTAAATGCCAGCTGAGCGGTCCCGCCCCCCCGCCGCCTCCCATTGGCCGAGCGCCGGTAGAACCAGGTATTGCTACACCGGCGCCGCCGCTGATTGGCCGCCGTCGGACACACCCACCCAATCAGCGCCGCTTCCGGGGTCCAGGCGGGTTTCTTAAAGGGGTGTTGACCCTCCAGATCTGTTTTTTTGGTCCCCAAAACCAAATCTGGCTGTCAATGTACACTTGAATTCACATCTGCCCCCCCCCCCCCCGCCACCCCCATCGCCTACAGGGTGGGGGAGCAGCAAGGTGAGGGGGGCAGGTGGGGCTGTGGTACAGATGTGAATCCAGGGGGGTATTAAATCACCCCCTCACCCCTCTTCCCACATTCAAACCAGTCATGTAACCTCAGCCCGCATTCCTGCGAGAGGGGAGCGGCTTGGCGAGAGTCATAGAGGTTTACAGCATGGAAACAGGCCCTTCGGCCCAACTTGTCCATGCCACCCTTTTTTTAAACCCCTAAGCTAGTCCCAATTGCCCGCGTTTGGCCCATATCCCTCTATACCCATCTTACCCATGTAACTGTCTAAATGCTTTTTAAAAGACAAAATTGTACCCGCCTCTACTACTACCTCTGGCAGCTCGTTCCAGACACTCACCACCCTCTGTGTGAAAAAACTGCCCCTCTGGACCCTTTTGTATCTCTCCCCTCTCACCTTAAACCTCTGCCCTCTAGTTTTAGACTCCCCTACCTTTGGGAAAATATATTGACTATCTAGCTGATCTGTGCCCCTCATTATTTTATAGACCTCTATAAGATCACCCCTCAGCCTCCTACGCTCTTCAGGGAAAAAAGTCCCAGTCTATCCAGCCTCTCCTTATAACTCAATCCATCAAGTCCCGGTAGCATCCTAGTAAATCTTTTCTGCGCTCTTTCTAATTTAATAGTATCCTTTCTATAATAGGGTGACCAGAACTGTACACAGTATTCCAAGTGTGGCCTTACCAATGTCTTGTACAACTTCAACAAGACGTCCCAACTCCTGTATTCAATGTTCTGACCGATGAAACCAAGCATGCCGAATGCCTTCTTCACCACTCTGTCCACCTGTGACTCCACTTTCAAGGAGCCATGAACATGTACCCCTAGATCTCTTTGTTCTGTAACTCTCCCCAACGCCCTACCATTAACTGGGTAAGTCCTGCCCTGGTTCAATCTACGAAAATGCATCATCTCGCATTTGTCTAAATTAAACTCCATCTGCCATTCGTCAGCCCACTGGCCCAATTGATCAAGATCCCGTTGCAATTGGAGATAAATTTCTTCACTGTCCACTATGCCACCAATCTTGGTGTCATCTGCAAACTTACTGACCATGCCCCCTATATTCTCATCCAAATCATTAATATAAGTGACAAATAACAGTGGACCCAGCACTGATCCCTGAGGCACACCGCTGGTCACAGTTTGAAAAACAACTCTCTACAACCACCCTCTGGCTTCTGTCAAAAAGTCAATTTTGTATCCATTTCGATACAAGAGAGAGGGTCGCCCAGCCTCCCCCCACCTCCCCCTCCCATCGTAGTTGAAGTGACCCTGATGCTGTTCGCCCCAAAACCTCACCCCCACACCCTCGGGGCTGTTCTGCCACATTCCAGCCCCTGGAAAGTTCAGCTCATCAACAACTCTGCCCTCTCCCCCCCATCCTCCCCCGGCTGCCCCCATGTCCAAACGAGTCCCCCATTCACCCGTCACTACCTTCCTGTGGCTCGCTGACCCACACACTGACCCCCAGTCCGACCACACCTCCACTTTCAAATTCTCATCCCCCTGTTCCAATCCCTTCTCACCCCCCTTCCCGATCTCTGTAACTCCCTCCAACACCTACACCCCCCTTCCCTATCTCTGTAACCCCCTCCAGCCCCTACACCCCCTCCCTATCTCTGTAAACCCCTCCAGCCCCTACACCCCCCTCCCTATCCCTGTAACCCCCTCCAGCCCCTACACGCCCTCCCTATCTCTGTAACCTCCTCCAGCCCCTACAGCCCTTCCCTATCTCTGTAACCTCCTCCAGCCCCTACGCCCCTTCCGTATCTCTGTAACCCCCTCCAGCCCCTACACCCCTTCCCTATCTCTGTAACCTCCTCCAGCCCCTACACCCCCCTTCCCTATCTCTGTAACCCTCTCCAGCCCCTACACCCCTTCCCTATCTCTGTAACCCGCTCCAGCCCCTACACACCCTCCCTATCGCTGTAACCCCCTCCAGCCCCTACACCCCCTCCCTATCTCTGTAAACCCCTCCAGCCCCTACACCCCCCTCCCTATCCCTGTAACCCCCTCCAGCCCCTACACCCCCTCCCTATCTCTGTAACCTCCTCCAGCCCCTACACCCCCCTCCATATCTCTGTAACCCCCTCCAACACCTACACTCCCTCACTATCTCTGAAACCTCCTCCAGCCCCTACACCCCCTCCCTTTCCCCGTAACCTCCTCCAGCCCCTACACCCCCTCCCTATCTCTGTAACCCCCTCCAGCCCCTACACCCCCTCCCTATCTCTGTAACCTCCTCCAGCCCCTACACCCCTTCCCTATCTCTGTAACCTCCTCCAGCCCCTACACCCCCCTTCCCTATCTCTGTAACCCTCTCCAGCCCCTACACCCCTTCCCTATCTCTGTAACCTCCTCCAGCCCCTACACCCCCTCCCTATCTCTGTAACCCCCTCCAGCCCCTACACCCCCTCCCTATCTCTGTAACCCCCTCCAGCCCCTACACCCCCTCCCGATCTCTGTAAACCCCTCCAGCCCCTACACCCCCCTCCCTATCTCTGTAACCTCCTCCAGCCCCTACACCCCCTCCCTATCTCTGTAACCTCCTCCAGCCCCTACACCCCCCTCCATATCTCTGTAACCCCCTCCAACACCTACACTCCCTCACTATCTCTGAAACCTCCTCCAGCCCCTACACCCCCTCCCTTTTCCCGTAACCTCCTCCAGCCCCTACACCCCCTCCCTATCTCTGCAACCTACTCCAGCCCCGACTGTCCCTCCCTATCTCTGTAACCTCCCCCAGCCCCTACACCCCCTCCCTATCTCTGTAACCACCTCCAGCCCCTACACCCCCCTCCCTATCTCTGTAACCTCCCCCTCCAACACCTACACTCCCTCACTATCTCTGAAACCTCCTCCAGCCCCTACACCCCCTCCCTTTCCCTGTAACCTCCTCCAGCCCCGACACCCCCTCCCTATCTCTGTAACCCCCTCCAGTCCCTACACCCCCTCGCTATCTCTGTAACCTACTCCAGCCCCTACACCCCTTCCCTATCTCTGTAACCTCCTCCAGCCCCTACACCCCCCTTCCCTATCTCTGTAACCCTCTCCAGCCCCTACACCCCTTCCCTATCTCTGTAACCCCCTCCAGCCCCTACACACCCTCCCTATCTCTGTAACCTCCTCCAGCCCCTACACCCCCTCCCTATCTCTGTAAACCCCTCCAGCCCCTACACCCCCCTCCCTATCCCTGTAACCCCCTCCAGCCCCTACACCCCCTCCCTATCTCTGTAACCTCCTCCAGCCCCTACACCCCCCTTCCCTATCTCTGTAACCCTCTCCAGCCCCTACACCCCTTCCCTATCTCTGTAACCTCCTCCAGCCCCTACACCCCCCTCCATATCTCTGTAACCCCCTCCAACACCTACACTCCCTCACTATCTCTGAAACCTCTTCCAGCCCCTACACCCCCTCCCTTTCCCTGTAACCTCCTCCAGCCCCTACACCCCCTCCCTATCCCTGTAACCCCCTCCAGCCCCTACACCCCCTCCCTATCTCTGTAACCTCCTCCAGCCCCTACACCCCCTCCCTATCTCTGTAACCTCCTCCATCCCCTACACCCCCCTCCCTATCTCTGTAACCCCCTCCAGCCCCTACAACCCCTCCCTATCTCTGTAACCCCCTCCAGCCCCTACACCCCCTCCCGATCTCTGTAAACCCCTCCAGCCCCTCCCTATCTCTGTAACCTCCTCCAGCCCCTACACCCCCCTCCCTATCTCTGTAACCTCCTTCAGCCCCTACACCCCCTCCCTATCTCTGTAACCTCCTCCAGCCCCTACACCCCCCTCCATATCTCTGTAACCCCCTCCAACACCTACACTCCCTCACTATCTCTGAAACCTCCTCCAGCCCCTACACCCCCTCCCTTTTCCCGTAACCTCCTCCAGCCCCTACACCCCCTCCCTATCTCTGCAACCTACTCCAGCCCCGACTGTCCCTCCCTATCTCTGTAACCACCTCCAGCCCCTACACCCCCCTCCCTATCTCTGTAACCTCCCCCTCCAACACCTATACTCCCTCACTATCTCTGAAACCTCCTCCAGCCCCTACACCCCCTCCCTTTCCCTGTAACCTCCTCCAGCCCCGACACCCCCTCCCTATCTCTGTAACCCCCTCCAGTCCCTACACCCCCTCGCTATCTCTGTAATCCCCTCCAGCCCCTACACCCTCTCCCTATCTCTGTAATCCCCTTCCAGCCCCTACACACCCTCCCTATCTCTGTAACCCCCTCCAGCCCCCTACACCCCCTCCCTATCTCTGTAACCTCCCCCAGCCCCCTACACCCCCTCCCTATCTCTGTAACCCCCTCCAACACCTACACCCCCTCCCTATCTCTGTAACCCCCTCCAACACCTACACTCCCTCCCTATCTCTGTAACCTCCTCCAGCCCATACACCCCCTCCCTATCTCTGTAACCCCCTCCAGCCCCTACACCCCCTCCCTATCTCTGTAACCCCCTCCAGCCCCTACACCCCCTCCCTTTCTCTGTAACCCCCTCCAGCCCCTACACCCCCTCCCTTTCTCTGTAACCCCCTCCAGCCCCTACACCCCCTCCCTATCTCTGTAACCTCCTCCAGCCCCTACACCCCCTCCCTATCTCTGTAACCCCCTCCAGCCCCCTACACCCCCTCCCTATCTCTGTAACCCCCTCCAGTCCCTACACCCCCTCCCTATCTCTGTAACCTCCTCCAGCCCCTACACCCCCTCCCTATCTCTGTAAACTCCTCCAGCCCCTACACCCCCCTCCCTATCTCTGTAACCTCCTCCAGCCCCTACACCCCCTCCCTATCTCTGTAACCCCCTCCAGCCCCCTACACCCCCTCCCTATCTCTGTAACCTCCTCCAGCCCCTACACCCCCTCCCTATCTCTGTAACCTCCTCCAGCCCCTACACCCCCTCCCTATCTCTGTAACCCCCTCCAGCCCCCTACACCCCCTCCCTATCTCTGTAACCTCCTCCAGCCCCTACACCCCCTCCCTATCTCTGTAACCTCCTCCAGCCCCTACACCCCCTCCCTATCTCTGTAAGCTCCTCCAATGAGGAGGGTGAGAGGGAATGGAGTTCTCAGCCGCCCAGACGAGGCGAGAATGATCTGGAGGAGGTTTCACTAAGATCCTTGCGCTGAAAAGAGAGGCTTTCTGACAGAGCTTGAGGAGTGAAGACCATAAGACATAGGAGCAGAATGAGGCCACTCGGCCCATCGAGTCTGCTCCGCCATTCTATCATGGCTGATATTTTTCTCATCCCCGTTCTCCTGCCTTTTCCCCATAACCCCTGATCCCCTTATTAATCAAGAACCTATCTATCTCTGTCTTAAAGACACTCAATGACCCGGCCTCCACAGCCTTCTGCGGCAAAGAGTTCCACAGATTCACCACTCTCTGGCTGAAGAAATTCCTCCTCATCTCTGTTTTAAAGGATCGTCCCTTTCGCCTGAGGTTGTGCCCTCTGAACATAAGAACATAAGAAATAGGAGCAGGAGTCGGCCATCTGGCCCTTCGAGCCTGCCCCTCCATTCAACAAGATCATGGCTGATCTGAAGCGAATCAGTTCCAGTTTTCTAGTTCTAGTTTTTCGAGTGTTGAAGATTATGAGGGACAGGGTGGATGAGGAGCAGCTGTTCCCCTTAGTTGAAGGGTCAGTCACGAGGGGACACAAGTTAAAGGTGAGGGGTGGAAGGTTTAGGGGGGATGTGCGGAAACTCTTTTTACCCAGAGGGTGGTGAGGGTCTGGAATGCGCTGCCTGGGAGGGTGGGGGAGGCGGGATGCCTCACATCCTTTACAAAGTACCTGGATGAGCACTTGGCACATCATAACATTCAGGGCTATGGGCCAAGAGCTGGCAAATGGGGTTAGGAGGGAGTTCAGGTCTTTCTGATCCATCGGTGCGGACTCGATGGGCTGAAGGGCCTCCTCTGCACTGTAGTATTCTGTGATTCTGAGAGATTGGAGGTGGGCCAACGGACTGCGACCACACGGGAGACTCCATCGGGGAGGGGTGGGGGCTAGTATTGGGCAGATGGGCTGAACAGCCTGATCCTGTGCTGCAGGACCCTCCCAGGGCAGGGGGAGAGAGAGAGAGTTTTAGCCCCAGTGCGAGAGAGCTTGGGGTCGTTGGTTCAATGGTAAATGGCCGAGAGAGAGGTTCGAGAAACTGGGTCATCGACAGATTAAGGAGACGGTTTCGATTGGGGAATTGTTTTGGGAATCGGGAATGCAAGGATTTGATAGGATGGGGGTGGGGGGGGTGGGGGGGAGATGACCGCCCCACCCAGAGGTGGGGGAGAGCTGAATACTCCCCTACATGGTATTGAGATGTCAG
>NW_027593428.1:0-32638 GCF_964213995.1 Mustelus asterias
AGAAAGGGGGAGAGAGAGGGGGGAGAAAGGGGGAGAGAGAGGGGGGAGAAAGGGGGAGAGAGAGGGGAGAAAGGGGGAGAGAGAGGGGGGAGAAAGGGGAGAGAGAGGGGGAGAAAGGGGGAGAGAGAGGGGGGAGAAAGGGGGAGAGAGAGGGGGGAGAAAGGGGGAGAGAGAGGGGGGAGAAAGGGGGAGAGAGAGGGGGGAGAAAGGGGGAGAGAGAGGGGGGAGAAAGGGGAGAGAGAGGGGGGAGAAAGGGGGAGAGAGAGGGGGAGAAAGGGGGAGAGAGAGGGGGGAGAAAGGGGGAGAGAGAGGGGGGAGAAAGGGGGAGAGAGAGGGGGGAGAAAGGGGGAGAGAGAGAGAGGGGGGAGAAAGGGGGAGAGAGAGAAAGGGGGAGAGAGAGGGGGAGAAAGGGAGAGAGAGAGGGGGGAGAAAGGGGGAGAGAGAGAGAGGGGGGAGAAAGGGGGAGAGAGAGGGGGGAGAAAGGGGGAGAGAGAGAGGGGGGGAGAGAGGGGGGGAGAAAGGGGGAGAGAGAGAGGGGGAGAGAAGAGGAGAGAATCTGCCACCCCCACAGGGAGAGACCAGCTGCTCCCTGCTCAGGTATCCCGTCACCGACACTGACAACGGCTAAAATCGTGAGGAAAAGATTCTCTCGGGAACATGGAATTCCCGCAGTGGGAATTAATCTGCGCTCTCCTGGTCCGAGCCCCCGTCCTGGGACCGTGGCGGGTGTCACCCCCTGGGCTGGTGGGCAGTGGGGGGGCGGGGGGGCAAGGGGCTAGCCAGCCCGCAGGGATCTCTGGAGAGGGGCGGGGGGGGGAATCTCCAAGCGAGCTGGACCCCTCCCGTGGGCAGACAGGATTCCCCGACCACACTCGGATCGGAGCCTCAGACCGGATCCGGATTCGATAGGAATTCCCCAAAGTGCGCAGCCACCCGACAGGGAGCTGCCTGATAATTTTCCATGAGGAAGGCTCATTTCCCGCGGCGTTCCCAGAGATTCGCCCAGCAAATCGGGCCCAAACTTCCTGCCCCCAACACCACCCCCCCGCCCCAATTCCTTCGGCTTCTGCCGGTTGACGGTGAGTGGGCACATTTTTGGGGGGGGCGGGGGGCCTGGCGGGAGAGGCTGGATGTCCCAGAGCGTCTTACGGGATCAAAAGAGGTACCCCAGAGAGGGGCGGTGGTCACTGTTGCGGCGGGAGGAAACGCGGCAGCCAAATCGTGCCCGCACAGCAAGATCCCACAATGCGGGCGTGGCCCGGATCGTCAGGTTACGGTGAGGTTGGGGTTGGAGGGACGAACCCGGGGCCCAGGATGCTGGGGGGATGCCGGTACACCCACTCACGGACGGGGGAGTGGAGTGGACCTCGGTTTGACATGTCATGAGGGAACGGCACCTCTGACAGTGCTGCACTCCCCTTCCTCGGCGCGGGGTTAAGGCAGGTGGACACTGAGAGTCAGCCATGCTGGAAGTGATTAGTAGTGCAGGTGCGGGGGGGGGGGGGCTGAATGGCCTCCACTTGCCCCTCTGGAGCACAAGACCCATTCATTTCGACAAACGAATTGCATTGAAGAGAGTTACAGATAACAGTAGCTTAGATCAGAAATTTACAATCCCAGAAACCAGCTGTTTTTGCACCCCCCCCATGGGGCGCGCTGTCCCCAAATATTAGCACCCCCCCCCCCCCCCCCCTCCTCCCCTCAACAGGCTCTGAAATGGGGCCAATCAATGGCTCCAGATCCCATCGGCTTCTGTAACCTTCCCGCGGTCACGTCAGCTGGGATTTGTCGGATAGGATTCACCGGGAAGACTCCGTGAGGGTCCCACGCTGCAGGGTCTCAGTTCTTGCCAACCCCCCCCCCTCCCCCTCCCCGACTCTGACATAGCCCCTTACCCCCACTACCAGAAGGCCGCAGAGGCTTTGGAGAGAGTACAGGAAAGGTTTACCAGGATGTTGCCTGGTACGGAGGGCATTAGCCATGAGGAGAGATTGGGTAAACTGGGATTGTTCTTCCTGGAAAGACGGAGGATGAGGGGGCGACCTGATAGAAGTTTATAAAATTATGAGGGGTGTGGATAGGGCGATCAGTTGGAAGCTTTTTCCCAGGGGCAGGAATGACAATTACAGGGGGCACAGGTTCAGGATAAGGGGGGAAAGGTTTAGTGGAGATGTGCGGGGGGGTAGTTTTTCCACACAGAGGGTGGGGGGGGCCTGGAATGCGCTGCCAAGTGAGGGGGTTGAGGCAGATCCGTTAACGACATTTATTATATGGACAGACGGGGAATAGAGGGATACAGGCAGTTGGCCCAGATAGTACAGCGACCAGCACAGGCTTGGAAGGCCGAAGGGCCTGTTCCTGTGCTGTACTGTTCTTCATTCACCCTCCGATCACCTCCCCCCCCCACCCATCGGGCCAGATCTCCGAATCTAGAAACCACTCCCAAAATAATAATCTCCGCACTCCGCCCCCACTCCAGAAGGTCAGGCAGAGATTCCACATTCTCCTCCCTTCTGAAGCAGCGGCGATTGGGATTCCACTCCCTCAGGGGCATGGAGTGCGGGGGGGGGGGGGGGGGGAGAGACAGAGCACGGGGCTGTGTCGGAAAACGTCTCCGCAGCAAGCGCCACCGAGTGAAAAGTAGAACGGGACAGTCCCTTATTGGCCTGCAACCCGGGGTCACCGAGCACCAACCCACACCCCACACTCCTCCCCCGCCTCTAGCAGGACTGCAGCCCATTCACATAGAGGTCGGGGATGACCTTGTAACGCAGCTTAGTGTTGGTAATGGCCCCGTGTTTCTGCCGGAGGTGCAGCCGCAGTTGACTCTTGTGACGGAAATGCAAGTCGCACTTTTCACACTGAAAAAAAAACACACCAAACATTAGAATTATACAACCTCACCGATACAGCACGGGGTTAGATACACAGTCAAGCTTCCTCTACACTGTCCCCCATCAAACACTCCCAGGACAGGTACAGCACGGGGTTAGATACAGAGTAAAGCTCCCTCTACGCTGTCCCCCATCAAACACTCCCAGGACAGGTACAGCACGGGGTTAGATACAGAGTAAAGCTCCCTCTACACTGTCCCCCATCAAACACTCCCAGGACAGGTACAGCACAGGGTTAGATACAGAGTAAAGCTCCCTCTACACTGTCCCCCATCAAACACTCCCAGGACAGGTACAGCACGGGGTTAGATACAGAGTAAAGCTCCCTCTACGCTGTCCCCCATCAAACACTCCCAGGACAGGTACAGCACGGGGTTAGATACAGAGTAAAGCCCCCTCTACACTGTTCCCATCAAACACTCCCAGGACAGGTACAGCACAGGGTTAGATACAGAGTAAAGCTCCCTCTACACTGTCCCTCATCAAACACTCCCAGGACAGGTACAGCACAGGGTTAGATACAGAGTAAAGCTCCCTCTACACTGTCCCCCATCAAACACTCCCAGGACAGGTACAGCACGGGGTTAGATACAGAGTAAAGCTCCCTCTACACTGTCCCCCCATCAAACACTACCTGGACAGGTACAGCACGGGGTAAGGTACAGAGTAAAGCTCCCTCTACAATCGCGGGGCTTGCTGTGACCTTTCTCGGAGGGGGCGGGGGGGTTTGGTGGGGGGCGGGGGGGTTTGGTGGGGGGTGGGGGGTTTGGCGGGGGGCTGGGCGGGGGGGGGTTTGGCGGGGGGTGGGGGGGGTCTTGTCTGCTTACATGATACGGCTTCTCTCCAGTGTGAATGCGAATGTGACTCTTCAGTGTCTGGAGGTGTCGGAAGCGGGTGCCGCAAGTTTCACAGGGATACGGCTTCTCTCCGGTGTGGATCAGGACGTGGGCTCGAAGGTGAGCGACCTAAACATGAACAAAAAGAAGTGAACCTCCTGCATTTATATAGCGCCATTAACATAGTAAAATCTCCCTCACAGGTAACACCATGTAACAAAATTCAACACAGGACAGTGCAGGAACAGGCCCTTCGGTCCAGCAAATCTGTACTGACCCACAGGCCTCTCTAATTTAATATTTCCTTGCCCCTGCGTGGTCCATATTCCTCGATTCCCTGCCTATTCATCTATCTATCCAGGTGCCTCTTAAACCTTGTTTCAGAATCTGCTTCCTCCACCACCTCCTCCGACAGCGCGTTCCAGGTATTCACCACCCTCGAACCTGCCGCTTACGTCTCTTTTAAACTTTCCCCCCTCACTCTCAGCCCATGCCCCCCTGAGTGATTGACCTTTCGACCCTGGGAAGAAGTCTCTGACTCTCCACTCTATCCAAGCCCGTTCGAGTCTTGTAGACCTCTATCCGGTCCCCCCCTCATCCTCCGACGTTCCAATAAAAACAATCCAAGTTTGTTCAACATTTCTTCATAATCGGACGCCGAACTACGTAACGGGACATTAGATACTCTGTCAAAAAGAGGATGGCTTTGACAAGAGAGAGTGCGGTGGGAATCAGGGGATGCTCGAGAGGCCAGAATTGGAGGAGCGCAGAGATCAGAGAGGGGTGTAGGGGCTGGAGGTAGTGACAGAAATAGGGAGGGGGTGTCGGGGCTGGAGGGGGTTACAGAGATAGGGAGGGGGTTACAGAGATAGGGAGGGGTGTAGGGGCTGGAGGAGGTTACAGAGATAGGGAGGGGTGTAGGGGCTGGAGGGGGTTACAGAGATAGGGAGGAGGTGTAGGGGCTGGAGGGGGTTACAGAGATAGGGAGGGGTGTAGGAGCTGGAGGAGGTTACAGAAATAGGGAGGGGGGTGTAGGGGCTGGAGGGGGTTACAGAGATAGGGAGGGGGGTGTAGGGGCTGGAGGGGGTTACAGAGATAGGGAGGGGGCGTAGGGGCTGGAGCAGATTACAGAGATAGGGAGGAGTATAGGGGCTGGAGGAGGCTACAGAGATAGGGAGGGGGGTTTATGGGACTGGAGGAGGTTACAGAGATAGGGAGGAGGTGTCGTGGCTGGAGGGGGTTACAGATAGGGAGGGGGTGTAGGGGGCTGGAGGGGGTTTCAGAGATAGGGACGGGGTGTAGGAGCTGGAGGAGGTTACAGAAATAGGGAGGGGGGTGTAGGGGCTGGAGGGGGTTACAGGGATAGGGAAGGGGTGTAGGGACTGGAGGGGGTTACAGAGATAGGGAGGGGGTATAGGGACTGGAGGAGGTTACAGAGATAGGGAGGGGGTGTAGGGGCTGGAGGAGGTTACAGAGATAGGGAGGAGGTGTCGGGGCTGGACGGGGTTACAGAGATAGGGAGTGGGTGTAGGGGCTGGAGGGGGTTACAGAGATAGGGAGGGGGTATAGGGACTGGAGGAGGTTACAGAGATAGGGAGGGGGTGTAGGGGCTGGAGGAGGTTACAGAGATAGGGAGGAGGTGTCGGGGCTGGACGGGGTTACAGAGATAGGGAGTGGGTGTAGGGGCTGGAGGGGGTTACAGAGATAGGGAGGGGGTGTAGGGGGCTGGAGGGGGTTTCAGAGATAGGGACGGGGTGTAGGCGTTGGTGGGGGTTACAGAGATAGGGAGGGGGGTGTAGGGACTGGAGGGGGTTACAGAGATAGGGACGGGGTGTAGGGGTTGGAGGGGGTTACAGAGCTAAGGAGGGGGTACAGGGGCTGGAGGAGGTTACAGAGATGGGGAGAGGGGTGTAGGGGCTGGAGGAGGTTAGAGAGATAGGGAGGGGGTGGAGGGGCTGGAGGGGGTTACAGAGATAGGGAGGAGATGTGGGAGGCTGGAGGGGGTTTCAGAGATAGGGAGGCGGTGAAGGGGGTTACAGAGGTAAGGAGGGGGTGTAGGGGCTGGAGGAGGTTACAGAGCTAAGGAGGGGGTGTAGGGGCTGGAGGAGGTTACAGAGATAGGGCGGGGGTGAAGGGGGTTACAGAGATAAGGAGTGGGTGTAGGGGCTGGAGGGGGTTACAGAGATGGGGAGGGGGTGTAGGGGCTGGAGGAGGTTACAGAGATAGGGAGGGGGTGTAGGGACTGTAGGGGGGTTACAGAGATAGGGAGGGGGTGTGGGAGGTTGGAGGGGGTTACAGAGATAGGGAGGGAGTGAAGGGACTGGAGGAGGTTACAGAGATAAGGAGGGGGTGTAGGGGGCTGGAGGGGGTTTCAGAGATAGGGAGGAGGTGTAGGGGTTGGAGGGGGTTACAGAGATGGGGAGGGGGTGTGGGAGGTTAGAACATAGAACATAGAACATTACAGCGCAGAACAGGCCCTTCGGCCCACGATGTTGCACCGACCAGTTAAAAAAAAAACTGTGACCCTCCAACCTAAACCAATTTCTTTTCGTCCATGAACCTATCTACGGATCTCTTAAACGCCCCCAAACTAGGCGCATTTACTACTGATGCTGGCAGGGCATTCCAATCCCTCACCACCCTCTGGGTAAAGAACCTACCCCTGACATCGGTTCTATAACTACCCCCCCTCAATTTAAAGCCATGCCCCCTCGTGCTGGATTTCTCCATCAGAGGAAAAAGGCTATCACTATCCACCCTATCTAAACCTCTAATCATCTTATATGTTTCAATAAGATCCCCTCTTAGCCGCCGCCTTTCCAGCGAAAACAATCCCAAATCCCTCAGCCTCTCCTCATAGGATCTCCCCTCCATACCAGGCAACATCCTGGTAAACCTCCTCTGCACCCTCTCCAAAGCCTCCACATCCTTCCTGTAATGTGGGGACCAGAACTGCACACAGTACTCCAAGTGCGGCCGCACCAGAGTTGTGTACAGTTGCAACATAACGCTACGACTCCTAAATTCAATCCCCCTACCAATAAACGCCAAGACACCATATGCCTTCTTAACAACCTTATCTACTTGATTCCCAACTTTCAGGAATCTATGCACACATACACCTAGATCCCTCTGCTCCTCCACACTATTCAAAGTCCTCCCGTTAGCCCTATACTCAACACATCTGTTATTCCTACCAAAGTGAATTACCTCACACTTCTCCGCATTAAACTCCATCCGCCACCTCTCGGCCCAACTTTGCAACCTGTCTAAGTCTTCCTGCAAACTACGACACCCTTCCTCACTGTCTACCACACCACCGACTTTGGTGTCATCAGCAAATTTGCTAATCCACCCAACTATACCCTCATCCAGATCATTAATAAATATTACAAACAGCAGTGGCCCCAAAACAGATCCCTGAGGTACACCACTTGTAACCGCACTCCATGATGAATATTTACTATCAACCACCACCCTCTGTTTCCTATCCGCTAGCCAATTCCTGATCCAATTTCCTAGATCACCCCCAATCCCATACATCTGCATTTTCTGCAGAAGCCTACCATGGTGAACCTTATCAAACGCCTTACTAAAATCCATATATACCACGTCCACTGCCTTGCCCCCATCCACCTCCTTGGTCACTTTCTCAAAAAACTCAATAAGGTTAGTAAGGCACGACCTACCTGCCACAAAACCATGCTGACTATCACCTATCAATTCATTACTCTCCAAATAACTATAAATCCTATCCCTTATAATTTTTTCCAACATCTTGCCGACAACAGAAGTGAGACTCACCGGTCTATAATTCCCGGGGAAGTCTCTGTTCCCCTTCTTAAACAATGGGACAACATTCGCTAACCTCCAATCTTCTGGTACTATACCAGAGGCCAACGACGACCTGAAGATCAGAGCCAGAGGCTCTGCAATCACTTCTCTTGCCTCCCAGAGAATCCTTGGATAAATCCCATCCGGACCAGGGGATTTATCTATTTTCAGACCCTCCAGAATATCCTGCACATCCTCCTTATCAACTGTAATACTGTCTATTCTACTCCCTTGCAACCCAGTGTCCTCCTCAGCTATATTCATGTCCCCTTGCGTGAACACCGAAGAGAAATATTGGTTCAATGCTTCACCAATCTCCTCCGGTTCCACACATAACTTCCCTCTGCCATCTATAACTGGCCCTAAACTTGCCCTAACCAACCTTCTGTTCTTGACATACCTATAGAACGCCTTAGGATTCTCTTTAACCCTATCCGCCAAAGTCTTCTCATGTCCCCTTTTAGCCCTTCTAAGCTCGCTCTTCAACTCCCTCTTAGCCAATCTAAAGCTTTCTAGTGCACTACCCGAGTGCTCACGTCTCATCCGAACATAAGCCTCCTGGTTGGAGGGGGTTTCAGAGATAGGGAGGGGGTGAAAGGACTGGAGGAGGTTACAGAGATAAGGAGTGGGTGGAGGGGCTGCAGGAGGTTACAGAGATAGGGAGGGGGTGTGGGAGGCTGGAGGGGGTTACAGATAGGGAGGGGGTGTAGGGGCTGGTGGGGGTTTCAGATATAGGGAGGGGGGTGTAGGGGCTGGTGGTGGTTACAGAGATAGGGAGGGGGGTGTAGGGACTGGAGGGGGTGACAGAGATAGGGAAGGGGTTGTAGGGACTGGAGGGGGTTACAGAGATAGGGAGGGGGGGTGTAGGGGCTGGTGGGGGTTACAGAGATAGGGAGGGGGGTGTAGGGGCTGGTGGGGGTTACAGAGATAGGAAGGGGGGTGTAGGGACTGGAGGGGGTAACAGAGATAGGGAAGGGGTTGTAGGGACTGGAGGGGTTACAGAGATAGGGAGGGGGGGTGTAGGGGCTGGTGGGGGTTACAGAGATAGGGAGGGGGGTGTAGGGACTGGAGGGGGTTACAGAGATAGGGAGGGAGGTGCAGGGACTGGAGGGGGTTACAGAGATAGGGAGGGGGGTGTAGGGGCTGGAGGAGGTTACAGAGATAGGGAGGGGGTGAAGGGACTGGAGGAGGTTACAGAGATAAGGAGGGGGTGTAGGGGGCTGGAGGGGGTTTCAGAGATAGGGAGGAGGTGTAGGGGTTGGAGGGGGTTACAGAGATGGGGAGGGGGTGAAAGGACTGGAGGAGGTTACAGAGATAAGGAGTGGGTGTAGGGACTGGAGGAGGTTACAGAGATAGGGAGGGGGTGTGGGAGGCTGGAGGGGGTTACAGAGATAGGGAGGGGGGTGTAGGGGCTGGAGGGGGTTACAGATATAGGGAGGGGGGTGTAGAGACTGGAGGGGGTTACAGATATAGGGAGGGGGGTGTAGGGACTGGAGGGGGTTACAGAGATAGGAGGGGGTGTAGGGACTGGAGGAGGTTACAGAGATAGGGAGGGGGTGTAGGGACTGGAGAGGGTTACAGAGATAGGAGGGGGTGTAGGGACTGGAGGAGGTTACAGAGATAGGGAGGGGAGTGTAGGGACTGGAGGGGGTTACAGTGATAGGGAGGGGGGTGTAGGGACTGGAGGGGGTTACAGAGATAGGGAGGGGGTGTAGGGGCTGGTGGGGGTTTCAGATATAGGGAGGGGGTGTAGGGGCTGGAGGTGGTTACAGAGATAGGGAGGGGGGGTGTAGGGACTGGAGGGGGTTACAGAGATAGGGAGGGGGTGTAGGGACTGGAGGAGGTTACAGAGATAGGGAGGGGGGTGTAGGGACTGGAGGGGGTTACAGAGATAGGGAGGGGGGTGTAGGGTCTGGAGGGGGTTACAGAGATAGGAGGGGGTGTAGGGACTGGAGGAGGTTACAGAGATAGGGAGGGGGGTGTAGGGACTGGAGGGGGTTACAGAGATAGGGAGGGGGTGTAGGGGCTGGTGGGGGTTTCAGATATAGGGAGGGGGTGTAGGGCCTGGTGGGGGTTTCAGATATAGGGAGGGGGGTGTAGGGACTGGAGGGGGTTACAGAGATAGGGAGGGGGGTGTAGGGACTGGAGGGGGTTACAGAGATAGGGAGGGGGGTGTAGGGACTGGAGGGGGTTACAGAGGGAGGGGATGAAACCCGGGATGGATTTGAAAGCAAGGATATAATTTTGAATTGACGACACTAGTTAGAGAGCCAGTGAGGGTCTGTGGGCCCAGGGGCTGCTACTGAGCGGAGGGGGAATGGGAGACTGACCCTGACTGTGTCGGTCACCATGTGGGACCGACACCCCAACAAGGAAAGGCTGCTGTCCTCGGACAGAAGGACAGTTCCAGCTCAATGCCACGCCAGGCTGCCCCAGCGTCCTGCCCTGCACCCACTCCAGTCTCTCACCTGCACAAACCTCGCTCCACACGTCTCACACTTGTACGGCTTCTCCCCGGAGTGAATGCGAGTGTGCGTCTTGAGGTTGGCGGGCCGGTTAAACTGTGCTCCGCACACGTTACAACGATAGGGCTTTTCACCTGTAACAGATTGGACATTCATTCCCCAGTGTTCAGTCTTTCAGATACAATCTTCAACCTATATCTGAAACCCCCACCAGCCCCTACACCCCCTCCCTATCTCTGTAACCCCCTCCAGTCCCTACACCCCCCTCCCTATCACTGTAACCCCCTCCAGTCCCTACACTCCCCATCTCTGTAACCTCCTCCACTCCCTACCCCAAACAAACCTCCTCGCTCCACCTGGGAGGTCCCCAGACACCGAGAAACTCACTCAGATTAAAACGCGGTTGCCAACTCTAATGTCAGTGGATTCCAGGGGTAGGAAGAAAATCCCCACAGTGCAGGAGGAGGCCATTTGGCCCATCGAGCTTGCACCGACAACAATCCCACCCAGGCCCCATTCCTGTAACCCCCACACATTTACCCTGCTAATCCCCCTGACACTAAGGGGCAATTTAGCACGGCCAATGCAGCTAAACCGCACATCTTTGGACTGGTGGGAGGAAACCGGAGCACCCGGAGGAAACCCACGCAGACACGGGGAGAACGTGGAGACTCCGCACAGGCAGTGACCCGAGGCCAGAATCGAATCCGGGTCCCTGGCGCTGTGAGGCAGCAGAGCTAACCCACTGTGCCACTGTGACAGCGGCTTATTGGTAATGTCAGAGGACTGGTTGTTCAGAGGCCCATGCTGATGCTCTGGGGGAGCGGGGTGGGGGGTGTGGGGGGGGTTAGACAATGGCTCAAATCCCACCCTGGCAGCCGGTGGGATTTAAATTCAATTAAAGAATCTGCACTGGGAAGTTGGTCTTCTGTGAAACTATCAGCGATTATCATAAAAGTCCATCTGAACCAGATGGCACAGTGGTTCGCACTGCTGCCTCACAGCGCCAGTTCTATTCCCGGCTTGGGTCACTGTTTGTGTGGAATCTGCACATTCTCCCCGTGTCTGCGTGGGCTTCCTCTGGGAGCTCCCGTTTCCTCCCCAGGTCCGAAGATGTGCAGGTTAGGTGGATTGGCCATGCTAAATTGCCCCTTCGTGTCCAAAGATGTGCAGGTTGGGTGGATTGGCCATGCTAAATTGCCCCTGAGTGTCCAAAGATGTGCAGGTTAGGTGGATTGGCCGTGCTAAATTGTCCCTTAGTGTCCAAAGATGTGTAGGTTAGTTGCATTGGCCATGCTAAATTGACCCTTAGTGTCCAAACATGTGCAGGTTCGGTGGATTGGCCATGCTAAATTGCCCCTTCGTGTCCAAAGATGTGTAGGTTGGGTGGATTGGCCATGCTAAATTGCCCCTGAGTGTCCAAAGATGTGCAGGTTAGGGGGATTGGCCATGCTAAATTGTCCCTTAGTGTCCAAAGATGTGCAGGTTAAGTGGATTGGCCATGCTAAATTGCCCCTTAGTGTCCAAAGATGTGTAGGTTGGGTGGATTGGCCATGCTAAATTGCCCCTTCGTGTCCAAAGATGTGTAGGTTGGGTGGATTGGCCATGCTAAATTGCCCCTGAGTGTCCAAAGATGTGCAGGTTAGGGGGATTGGCCATGCTAAATTGTCCCTTAGTGTCCAAAGATGTGCAGGTTAAGTGGATTGGCCATGCTAAATTGCCCCTTAGTGTCCAAAGATGTGTAGGTTGGGTGGATTGGCCATGCTAAATTGCCCCTTAGTGTCCAAAGATGTGTAGGTTGGGTGGATTGGCCATGCTAAATTGCCCCTTAGTGTCCAAAGATGTGCAGGTTAGGTGGATTGGCTATGCTAAATTGCCCCTTAGTGTCCAAAGATGTGCAGGTTAGTTGGATTGGCGGGATAAATACGTGGGGTTATGGGGATAGGGCCTGAGTAAGATGCTCTATCGGAGACCCGAGGGGCAGAATGGTCTCCTTCTGTACTGTGGGGATTCTACGATCTGCCCTGGTGGGATTCGAACCTGGTTCCCCGGAGCATTACCCTGGGGTCTCAGGGTTACTAGCCCAGTGACAATAGCACTATGCCACTGCCTCCGCTATGCCTCCCTCTGGCCAGGTGTCCGCCCGCCTCCCCAGCGTACGACCCGCAACACCCCCCGCTCCCTGCCGAGGTGCCTCACCTGTGTGAACAGTCTTGTGACTGGCCAGGTTGCCCTTGTAGCGGAAGGCCGCCTGGCACATGTCGCACTTGTAGGGCTTGTCATCGCTGTGGACCCGCAGGAAGTGTTGCTGCAGCGAGTCCTCGTCCGAGAGTTTCAGCTCACAGGTGCTGCAGGAGAAGAGGCCGTTCTCTGCAAGAGAAACCCGAGCGTCCCGTCAACACCGCACCGCACTCTCACACCATCAGCAGGGCGAGGGGAGACCTCAGCGAAACGCGTGACGTTCTCAGGGGGGGGGGGGGGGGGGGGTTTTGCCAGGGCGTGACGCCAAGAGGCTGATGGGGCCCCCCACCCCCCTCACCCCCTCACCCCCCAGAATTCCAGAGCCCAGTGTCTCAGGAGCAGGAGTCGCCCACTTTGGACCGAGATGAGGAGGAATTTTTCCACTCTTTGGAATTCTCTGACCCGAGATCGGTGCCTCTCCACCATCAACGAGAAGAATTATCGAATCCATATTCGCCCCTCCAGTCTGCACCGACTCTCTCATTTTACCCAGGCTCCCTCTCCCGCCCCATCCCCATAACCCCACACATTTAGCGCGGCCAATGCACCCTCACCAGCACGCCTTTCAGACTGTGGGAGGAAACCGGAGCACCCGGAGGAAACCCACGCAGACACGGGGAGAACGTGCAGACTCCGCACAGACAGTGACCCCGAGCCGGGAATCGAACCCGGGTCCCCGGCGCTGTGAGGCGGCAGTGCCAACCCACTGTGTCGCCCAAGAGAGAGATCTTTGGGAAATAAGGGATAATTCCAGATGGGGCAGCACGGTGGCACAGTGGGTTATCACTGCTGCCTCACAGCGCCAGGGACGTGGGTTCGATTCCCGGCTTGGGTCACTGTCTGTGCGGAGTCTGCACGTTCTCCCCCGTGTCTGCGTGGGTTTCCTCCGGGTGCTCCGGTTTCCTCCCACAGTCCAAAGATGTGCGGATTAGCCGCGCTAAATTGCCCCCTTAGCGTGAGGGGAATGAGGAGGGGGAATGAGGAGGGGAAATGCGTGGGGATAGGGGCCTGGGTGGGATTGTTGTCAATGCAGGCTTGACGGGCCAAATGGCCTCCTTCTGCACTGTAGGGATTCTATGATAGGGGGATAAGGGGTGGGTAAGAGAAGTTGAATTCGAGGATCAGCCATGATCACATTGAACGGCGGGGCAGGCTCGAGAGGCTGAATGCCCACACCCAGGCAGTGCAGCACTTCCTCAGCACCACGCTGGCAGCGCCAGGCTGGATGTGGCATGTTCAGACTCGAGACAACAGCCTGGAGCCCACAGGCCACCCCACCGCTCTGCGTCCACCACCAACCCCCGCCAATCCCTGGGAGCGCCGCACCGCCCGTCTCTGCTCACCTGATCCGCTGTCCGAGAATTCCAGATGGTATTCCGGGATTTCCTCCCCGGGGTGGGAGACCAGGACGTGGTGGTAGAGTTCGGAGCTGTGTTCGAAGGGTAGCTGACACACGGAGCAGACAGAGCAGCCGCTGGAGTCCTGGGAATCGGACGATGACCTGGTCGGGAAGGAAAGGAGAATGGACGGTGTCAGTTCCGGCAACGACGGAAGGGCGAAGGGGATCCGGCCTACACTGACAATCCAGCCGGAATAGGGCACTGACGGGAGCGTCCGCGGCGAATTCGAGCGCCCTCAGCACTGACCCTCTGACAGTGCGGCACTCCCTCAGCACTGACCCTCTGACAGTGCGGCGCTCCCTCAGCACTGACCCTCTGACAGTGCGGCGCTCCCTCAGCACTGACCCTCTGACAGTGCGGCACTCCCTCAGCACTGACCCTCTGACAGTGCGGCACTCCCTCAGCACTGACCCTCTGACAGTGCGGCACTCCCTCAGCACTGACCCTCTGACAGTGCGGCACTCCCTCAGCACTGACCCTCTGACAGTGCGGCACTCCCTCAGCACTGACCCTCTGACAGTGCGGCACTCCCTCAGCACTGACCCTCTGACAGTGCGGCACTCCCTCAGCACTGACCCTCTGACAGTGCGGCACTCCCTCAGCACTGACCCTCCGACAGTGCGGCACTCCCTCAGCACTGACCCTCTGACAGTGCGGCACTCCCTCAGCACTGACCCTCTGACAGTGCGGCACTCCCTCAGCACTGACCCTCTGACAGTGCGGCACTCCCTCAGCACTGACCCTCTGACAGTGCGGCACTCCCTCAGCACCGGGGGCCTCCCGCCTTTCCTCTTCACTTACCGACTGACCACCTTGTTGCGAGTCGCGTCCTCGTCCTCAGTCTCATCCTCCATGTTGGTGGAGCTCTCGTCGCTGCTGCTCCCGCTGGCTGCGTTGCCACTCCGGGTATAGAGGGGCTCGGGGGAACAGGTGAGGGTGGGTGGGGAGCAGGAGCCTGTGCCCCCCTGCTCCTTTGCCGTCTGCCGCTGGGAGTTCAGGATGATGAATTTGTACTTCTTCCAGTTGCAGGCCTTGGGATCGGGGGCGGAGGGTTTCTGGGAGGGGCGGCTGCAGTCCAGCGCGGCGCTCTGCGACTCGGTGGGGGAGTTGGGGCAACAGTCCGAGCGCATGGGGCTGTCCGGAGCGGGAAGGGCCGCCTTGCCGCTCTTCCGATCGCGGGCCTCGGGCCTGTCCGCGGAGGCCTCATCCTGGGGCGCCGTCAACGTCCGGGCCTCGGGCCTGCTCCCTGCGCAGATGCCCGGGCCTCCCCTCCAGCTGCTCCTGCCCTCGACCCAGTGGGCCCCTCCCTCCTGCCAGGGCCCGCCCGCAGCCTTGCGCGGAGCCACGCACCCATCGGGGAAGCGGAAGGCCGATTCGGGGAAGTAGCTGCGGCCTCCGGCTGCCAGGCCCGTCAGCAGGCGGGGCGGGCGGCTTGGGAAGAGAGCCCGGGACGGGATGAAAGGGAGAGCACCATTCTCTGTGCTAAGGGAGCAGGCCAGGCTCCGGCCTAGCGGATAGTCCAGAGACTTCAGGTAGGTGTGGATGTGCGGAACACTGAAAAAAATAGAAGAAACATTTCAACACATTTAACAACAATGGCAGCTAATTTTACAGAGCAAGATCCCACAAGCAACAATGCAATCAGGACCAGGGTATCTGCTTCAGAGGGTCCCTCAGTACCGACCCTCTGACAGTGCGGCACTCCCTCAGCACTGACCCTCTGACAGTGCGGCACTCCCTCAGCACTGACCCTCTGACAGTGCGGCGCTCCCTCAGTACTGACCCCGACAGTGCGGCACTCCCTCAGCACTGACCCTCTGACAGTGCGGCGCTCCCTCAGTACTGACCCCGACAGTGCGGCACTCCCTCAGTACTGACCCTCTGACAGTGCGGCACTCCCTCAGCACTGACCCTCTGACAGTGCGGCGCTCGGATGGCGTCCTCCTTTACCTGAAACGGGCGAAACTGCGACAAGTGTCTGCTACGTGGTCCATCTGTAAGTAAGAGGCGGCCGTCAGCACCTCCGCGACGGAGCCCAGCTCCAGGGGCAGGCAGGACGTGTACATGAACTCCAGCAGCACGCGGAAACCGGCCGCGCTGATCCCACACGGCAGTGTCAGCAAGCTGACATGTCTCTTTGCCTGATCAGAGAAGATCGAATAGAAGAATCCACTGCGTGCCGGACAGGGTGGGGGGAGAAACAAGAGATCAGCGGCTGTTAAAATCCATCAAATCATTATTCACTTGGTCAGTAGAGTCACAAGTAGGCAGACATTAACACTGCAATGAAGTTAATGTGAAAATCCCCGGGTACACTGAGGGAGAATTTAGCACGGCCAATACACCTAACCATCACATCTTTCAGACTGTGGGAGGAAACCGGAGCACCCGGAGGAAACCCACGCAGACACGGGGAGAACGTGCAGACTCCGCACGGACAGTGACCCCATAATTTTCTTTGTTCTTTCAGTCTGCACCCACCACAATCCCATCCAGGTCCTATTCCTGTAACTCCACATAGACAGTGACCCGAGGCTGGAATCGAACCCGGGTCCCTGGGCGCTGTGAGGCAGCAGCGCTAACCCACTGCGCCACCCCCTTGTGGTCTAATTCCTGGGATGAGAGGCTTGTCCTATCAAGGGGGACCTTATCATCTGGGTTTGCATTTCTTCGAGTTTAGATGTTTGAGGGCTGACCTTGTTAATATAGGATCCTGAGGGAGCCGGGGGGGGGTTAAGGTGTGAAAACGAGGGTGGCGATTCGACCAGGAGGCAACACGCGTCAGCCAAGACTGGGCGGGATAGGTACACCGGGACTCCCCCTTAAACCAATCATCCCACTGACAGCACAGTGGTTAGCACTGCTGCCTCACAGCGCCAGGGACCCGGGTTCGATTCCCGGCTCGGGTCACTGTCTGTGTGGAGTCTGCATGTTCTCCCCGTGTCTGCGTGGGTTTCCTCCGGGTGCTCCGGTTTCCTCCTACAGTCCGAAAGACGTGCCGGTTCGGTGCTAAATTCTCCCTCAGCGTTACCTGAACAGGCGCCGGAACGTGGCGACTGGAGGATTTTCACAGTAACTTCAATGCAGTGTTAATACTTGTGACACTAATAAATAAACTTTAAGAACCATCGTTGAGTGTTTGGGATCTAAACTAGAGTGAAGCAACAGCAAGCAGCTTACAGAGTCTCCCGGGGACGGTGTGGGGACCTGTTCCACAGACGGACCCGCTCGCCCAGCCCTTCCCTCCACGTACCTGCAGGCAATGAGCACAGCCTTGTGGGCCTTGAATTCTTCCCCGTCCACCAAGACCTTGACGTCGGTGAGGATCTCCCGTTTCCTCATCTCGTTCAGGTTCAGCATCATGTCTGTGGAGTGCCGGGTGAATTCTTTGACGTAACTCTCTGGTTTCGATCCCATCCTCATCTGAGGCCAAGGCGGCGGGAAAGAAACGGGGAAAAGAATCAGCTACAGCCCAAACTGCACAGAGAAACACCATCTCCCCATTAATACATTCATTCCTGGGACATGGGCGTCACTGGCTGGGCCCAGCATTCATCGCTCATCCCTCGTTGCCCTTGGAGAGCAGTTCGTTGAGGGTCAACCACATTGGCTTTGGCTCCGGAGTCACATGTAGGCCAGACCGGGTAAGGACGGCAGATTTCCTTCCCTAAAGGGACATTGGAGGGGGTGGCACAGTGGTTAGCACTGCTGCCTCAAAGTGCCAAGGATCCAGGTTCAATTCTGGCCTCGGGTCACTGTCTGTGTGGAGTTTGCACGTTCTCCCAGTGTCTGCGTGGGTTTCCTCCGGGTGCTCCGGTTTCCCCCTCACAGTCCAAAAGATGTGTAGGTTAGGGGGATTGGCCATGCTAAATTGCCCCTTAGTGTCCAAAGATGTGCGGGTTAGGTGCATTGGCCATGCTAAATTGTCCCTTAGTGTCCAAAGATGTGCGGGTTAGGTGGATTGGCCATGCTAAATTGCCCCTTAGTATCCAAAGATGTGCTGGTGAGGTGCATTGGCCATGCTAAATTGCCCCTTAGTATCCAAAGATGTGCAGGTTAGGTGGATTGGCCATGCTAAATTGTCCCTTCGTGTCCAAAGATGTGTAGGTTAGGTGCATTGGCCATGCTAAATTGTCCCTTAGTGTCCAAAGATGTGCAGGTTAGATGGATTGGCCGTGCTAAATTGCCCCTTGTGTCAGGGGGATTAGCAAGGTAAATATGAGAGGTTACAGGAATAGGTTACAGGAGTGGTCTGCCGTGGCGGGATTTGAACCCGGGTTCCCAGAACATCAGCCGAGTTTCTGGATTAATAGTCCAGCGATAATACCACTAGGCCAATCGGCTCCCCTCGTGCCGCACTGGAGGGATTGTACGGGAATAGCAGAGTGGGCTGGCAGGACCGAATGGCCTTCTCCCGTTGCCCAATTCCCGAGTTCCTCCGTCACTGGATAAATAATCACCTTCGCCCTGGCGGAGTCAAAATCCCGGCAGCCAACTCCGCCCACTGACAGGATTACAGGCACGGGGGGGGGGCAGCGGTGCGAGGGAGCCTCCCAGCACCCACCCACGCCAGGGGCTGAGGCCACTTGCAGCTAGGCCCATCACTCAAGAGCAAATTGCAAGCTCAATTTTGCGTGACGTCACCGGCTCCCATTCCCAGAGGGAACGCTGCCACGAAGCCGACTTCAGTCCCGGAATAAACAACAGAGACTAAACCAAAAATCCGTGCCGGGACTTGCAGGCTGCGGATGCAGTGCCGGCTGCAGTCCCGGGAGGGGAGGGGGCTGGGATCGTGGACAATGAAGGAATCTCCGGGATCATTGTGACGTACAGTCACAGATCCTGGGACAGGAAGCAGCACCACACACACTGACCGTTAACACCGCAGCTTAAATAAGAAGCGGCTACGAGGAACCTGGCCAGCAAGTTTAACACAAAGGGCTACTTGCATTGATATAGCGCCTGTCACCACCACGGGACATCCAATTCAGGCAGTCACGACAGCCAATTTGGACAGAGCAAGGTCCCACAGGTAGCAATGGGAAAACAACCACATAATCTTTTTTCTTTTAAAGGTGCAGGTTGAGAGATAAATATTGGTCCCAAAACAGTGGCCACAGAATCTTTGACATCAACTTCACTGGGCAGACTCTCTGACAGTGCAGCACTCCCTCAGCACTGACTCTCTGACAGTGCAGCACTCCCTCAGCACTGACCCTCTGACAGTGCGGCACTCCCTCAGCACTGACCCTCTGACAGTGCAGCACTCCCTCAGCACTGACCCTCTGACAGTGCGGCACACCCTCAGCACTGACCCTCTGACAGTGCGGCACTCCCTCAGCACTGACCCTCTGACAGTGCGGCTCTCCCTCAGCGCCGACCCTCTGACAGTGCGGCACTCCCTCAGCACTGACCCTCTGACAGTGCGGCACTCCCTCAGTACTGACCCTCTGACAGTGCGGCACTCCCTCAGTACTGACCCTCTGACAGTGCGGCACTCCCTCAGCACTGACCCTCTGACAGTGCGGCACTCCCTCAGTACTGACCCTCTGACAGTGCGGCACTCCCTCAGCACTGACCCTCTGACAGTGCGGCACTCCCTCAGCACTGACCCTCTGACAGTGCGGCACTCCCTCAGCACTGCATTTGGAGTAAGAGATTGCTACATGTGGAAACCTTGCCGTATTTCCTACATTACAATGGTGACTACTGTCAGGAGGGGGCGGGGGGGGGGTGCTTTGGGTCACTGGGTGTGATCGAAAAGCTTTGCTTCTCTTACCTGTTGCTTTGACTTCTCCCTGGGGAATTCAGAGGGACATTGGCCAGCCAAAAGGTACCTGGATTGGCGGGGAAAGAGAAAAATTAAATCAGGCTGAGAGAGCAATGTACCTCCACGCAGACCTGCTGCTGCCCACGGGGAAGATGGCCACCCCCCAGGGGGACAGACTGCGCCCCACCCCACCCCTGGAACCTCCAGGTGAAGCAACGTCCTCTGTTCCCTGGCACTAGCCACTCTCACACCAGATCACAAGCCTTGCACACACACACACACACCTTCGGTACGGCTGCCATTGCTTTGGGAAATAACAGCACCTCGGGGAAATTGGAGGCTGAAAGGAAATTTAATGGACATCCTTTCCGTGCCTCGGATTCTCCAGCATGTCCTGACCAAGACCGCAAGAAACTATAAAGGGTCATGAACGAAGCCCAGTCCCATCGCGCAAACCAGCCTCCCATCCATTGACTCCGTCTACACTTCCCGCTGCCTTGGGAAAAGCAGCCAGCATAATCAAGGACCCCCCGGACATTCTCTCTTCCATCTTCTTCCATCAGGAAAAAGATACAAAAGTCTGAGGTCACGTACCGACCGACTCAAGAACAGCTTCTTCCCTGCTGCCGTCAGACTTTTGAATGGACCTACCTTATATCAAGCTGATCTTTCTCTACGCCCTAGCTATGACTGTAACACTATATACACACACACACACACGCTGTGCCTGTCCTGGGAGTGTTTGATGGGGGACATTGTAGAGGGAGCTTTACTCTGTATCTATCCCGTGTTGTACCTGTCCTGGGAGTGTTTGATGGGGACAGTGTAGAGGGAGCGTTACTCTGTATCTAACCCTGTGCTGTACCTGTCCTGAGAGTGTTTGATGGGGGACAGTGTAGAGGGAGCTTTACTCTGTATCTAACCCCGTGCTGTACCTGTCCTGGGAGTGTTTGATGGGGGACAGTGTAGAGGGAGCTTTACTCTGTATCTAACCCCGTGCTGTACCTGTCCTGGGAGTGTTTGATGGGGGACAGTGTAGAGGGAGCTTTACTCTGTATCTAACCCTGTGCTGTACCTGTCCTGGGAGTGTTTGATGGGGGACAGTGTAGAGGTTGCTTTACTCTGTATCTAACCCCGTGCTGTACCTGTCCCGGGAGTGTTTGATGGGGGACAGTGTAGAGGGAGCTTTACTCTGTATCTAATCCCGTGCTGTGCCTGTCCTGGGAGTGTTTGATGGGGGGACAGTGTAGAGGGAGCTTTACTCTGTATCTAACCCCGTGCTGTACATGTCCTGGGAGTGTTTGATGGGGGACAGTGTAGAGGGAGCTTTACTCTGCATCTAACCCTGTGCTGTACCTGTCCTGGGAGTGTTTGATGGGGGACAGTGTAGAGAGAGCTTTACTCTGTATCTAACCCCGTGCTGTACCTGTCCTGGGAGTGTTTGATGGGGGACAGTGTAGAGAGAACTTTACTCTGTATCTAACTCTGTGCTGTACCGTCCTGGGAGTGTTTGATGAGGACATAATAAAGGGAGCTTGACTCTGTATCTAACCCCGTGCTGAGTGATTTGACCAGCACTGACAACCCTCAGTTGTGAAGTAAAACAGATTTTTAGAAGTGACACAGGAGACTGTAACAGAGGAGGCGACGCAAGATTGAAACTCCCCTACCAGCTCAAAGGGCAGAGGGTGGCACAGTGGTTAGCACTGCCGCCTCACAGCGCCAGGGACCCGGGTTCGATTCCAGCCTTGGGCCACTGTCTGTGCGGAGTTTGCACATTTTTCCCCGTGTCCGTGTGGGTTTCCTCCCACAGTCCAAAGATGTGCGGGTTCGGTGGATTGGCCGTGCTAAATTGCCCCTTAGTGTCTCGGGATTAGCGGGGCAAATAAGTGGAGTTATGGGGATAGGGTGGGACTGTGGTCAGTGTGGACGCGATGGGCCGAATGGCCTCCTTCTGCACTGTCGGGATTCCATGATTCTCTCTGACACATGGTCAGCCGTTTAGGTGGGGGGGGGGGGGGGGGGGGGGGGGGGGGGGGTGCGAGATATCGCTCCCAAAGTCAGTGAGGCTCTCATACCCACACCCCCCCCGTAGCGTGCTACTCACCCCCACCTGCCCGAGACCCGGTCTCGGCCGTTGCAAAGCCGACAGAAGCTCTCCTGCCAGGGTGAGACACAAAATCTTCCATGCAATGCACGAGGATGGAGCGTGAGAGGGTCATTGACCGAGGCTCTCCCAACTTCCAACTGAACCCAGCGGACAAATCCTGGATCCGGCCAGGAAGCACTGCTTAGAATCCGCTCCAGAAGTAGAGAGTGTTCTCACATCCTGTTTCCCTCGGTTGACGCAGGTGCTGATAAGGGATGTGGGGAGTTTGGGATGGGGGGGGGGGGGGAAATAAGTGTTATATTTAGCTCCTCTCCGGATGGGAAATCAGCCGTGATCAAAGTGACGTCTAAACTTTGGAAAGAGCAACTTTTCTTTATAAAACAGGGATTGCCAGGGAAGGGATTGTCTGCAGGACAAGAGGCCATTCAGCCCATCTTGTCCCGTGCTGTTATATCATACCCACACTCAGCGAACCACCAAAACGTGCAGCCACCCATTGCCAAATTGCCGGGTGAGCCATTGGAACCTGAACCACCCTAAACTTTGACTTGATTTATTATTGTCACCTGTACTGGGACAGCGGGCGGCTCGGTGGCACAGTGGGTTAGAACTGCTGCCTCACAGCGCCAGGGACCAGGGTTCAATTCCCGCCTCGGGTCACTGTCTGCGTGGAGTCTGCATCTTCTCCCCCCGTGTCTGCGTGGGTTTCCTCCGGGTGCTCCGGTTTCCTCCCACACTCCAAAGATGTGCAGATTGGGTGGATTGGCCGTGATAAATTGACTCTGTCGGGGGGGAGAGAGATCAGCAGGGTAAATATGTGGGGTTACGGGAAAAGGGCCTGAGTGGGATTGCGGTCGGTGCAAACTCGATGGGCCGAATGGCCTTTTTCTGCACTGTAGGGATTCTATTCTACAGTGAAAAGTAATGTTTCTTGCGTGCTATACAGACGAAGCATACCATTCATAGAGTACATAGGGGAGAAGGAAAGGAGAGGGTGCAGAATGTAGTGTTACAGTCATAGCTAGGGTGTAGAGAAAGATCAGCTCAATGTGATAGGGCCATTCAAAACACTGATGGCAGCAGGGAAGAAGCTGTTCTCGAGTCGGTTGTACAGACTTTTGTATCTTTTTCCCGATGGAAGAAGGTGGCAGAGAGAATGTCCGGGGTGTGTGGGGTCCTTAATTATGCTGGCTGCTTTTCCCGAGGCAGCGGGAAGTGTAGACGGAGCCAGTTAATGGGAAGCTGGTTGACATAGAGTCATAGAGGTTTACAGCATGGAAACAGGCCCTTCGGCCCAACTTGTCCATGCTGCCCTTTCTTTTTTAAACCCCCAAAGCTAATCCCAATTGCCCGCGTTTGTCCCATATCCCTCTATACCCATCGTACCCATGGAACTATCTAAATGCTTTTTAAAAGACAAAATTGTACCCGCCTCTACTACTGCCTCTGACAGCTCGTTCCAGACACTCACCACCCTCTCTGAAAAAACTGTCCCTCTGAACCCTTTTGTATCTCTCCCCTCTCACCTTAAACCTGTGCCCTCTAGTTTTAGACTCCCCTACCTTTGGGAAAAGATATTATCCTCCTTGTCTACGCCCCTCATTATTTTATTGACCTCTATAAGATCATCCCTCAGCCTCCTACGCTCCAGAGAAAAAAGTCCCAGTCTTACCAACCTCTCCTTATAACTCAAACCATCAAGTCCCGGTAGCATCCGAGTAAATCTCTTCTGCACTCTTTCTAGTTTAATAATATCCTTTCTATAATAGGGTGACCAGAATTGTGCACAGTATTCCAAGTGTGACCTTACCAATGTCTTGTACAACTTCAACAAGACGTCCCAACTCCTGTATTCAATGTTCTGACCAATGAAACCAAGCATGCCGAATGCCTTCTTCACCACTCTGTCCACCTGTGACTCCACTTTCAAGGAGCTATGAACATGTACCCCTGGATCTCTTTGTTCTGTAACTCTCCCCAACACCCTACCATTAACTGAGTAAGTCCTGCCCTGGTTCAATCTACCAAAATGCATCACCCTGCATTTATCTAAATTAAACTCCATCTGCCATTCGTCAGCCCACTGGCCCAATTGATCAAGAACCCATTGCAATTGGAGATAACTTTCTTCATTGTCCACTATGCCACCAATCTTGGCGTCATCTGCAAACTTACTAACCATGCCCCCTATATTCTCATCCAAATCATTAATATAAATGACAAATAACAGTGGACCCAGCACTGATCCCCGAGGCACACCGCTGGTCACAGGCCTCCAGTTTGAAAAACAACTCTCTACAACCACCCTCTGGCTTCTGTCAAGAAGCCAATTTTGTATCCATTTAGATACCTCATCCTGGATCCTGTGAGATTTAACCTTGTGCAACAACCTACCATGCGGTGCCTTGTCAAAGGCCTTGCTAAAGTCCATGTAGACAACACCAACTGCACTGCCCTCATCTACCTCCTTGGTTATCCCTTCAAAAAACTCAACCAAATTTGAGAGACATGATTTTCCACTCACAAAGCCATGCTGACTGTCCCTAATCAGTCCTTACGTCTCTAAATGCCTGTAGATCCTGTCTCTCAAAATACCTTCCAACAAGTTACCCACCACAGATGTGAGGCTCACTGGCCTGTAGTTCCCAGGCTTTTCCCTGCAGCCCTTTTTAAAACAAAGGAACAACATTTGCCACTCTCAGTGTGAAATCTGCACCTCGGCGGACCAGACAGAGGCACTGAGCCACGGAACCCGCTGGGAGCTGAGGAAAGATACCGCGAGGTGGGATATCCAATTGGCGTGGGCCTGTGTTTTTCCGAGGGAACACTGTTTGGTTTCCCCTCCATCCACTCAATGTCTCAGGCCTTTCCTGTTCTTGTTACAATAGCAGGAAGCAGCAACGCCACTCACCCTGAACAGGGAACAGCTGTGTACCAATGTACAAGAACGTCACGGACATCGAGTAACTCCAGCCTGCATAACACCGCTCGCAGTCAACACCCCCCCTCCAACACCCGTCCCTCCTCCACTCCCAGACAGGCAGATCCCATCCTGCGCTGACTGATGCGGTCTTCCTGCCCAGCTGCAAAGGAGCCCCTCCCCGTGAAAGACGTCCTTCAGGAGGAGGCCATTCAGCCCCTCTCAAGCCTGCTCCACCATTCAGTTCAATCTGCATCTACCTGCGCGCCCCCCGGGGCACACTGCTGCCCCACAGCGCCAGCGACCCGGGTTCGATTCCCGGCTTTGGGTCACTGTCTGTGCGGAGTCTGCGCGTTCTCCCCGTGTCTGCGTGGGTTTCCTCCGGTCTCCTCCCACAGTCCGAAAGACGTGCTGGTTAGGTGTGTTGATCGTGCTAAATTCTCCCTCAGTGCACCAGGAATGTGGCAACTGGGGGATTTTCACAGTAACTTCTTTGCAGTGTTAATGTAAGTCCACTAGTGACACTAATAAACAAACTTAAACACAAAACCTAACTAATTCCCAATAAAAATAACCCACCGTTCTCAGTTTTTAGACTTTCAACTCACCCACAGCCTTGACAGCACTTGGTTTGGTGGTTTGTGTGTGGGGGGAGGGAGGGAGGAGGGGGCAGTTCCAGATCCCCGCTTCCCTCTCTGCCTCCAATTGGAAGGTTTATTTATTACACACCCGCCCCCCCGACACACACACACACACACACCCGCCCCCCGACACACACACACACACACCCGCCCCCCCGACACACACACACACACACCCGCCCCCCCGACACACACACACACACACCCGCCCCCCCGACACACACACACACACACCCGCCCCCCGACACACACACACACACACACCCGCCCCCCCGACACACACACACACACACACCCGCCCCCCGACACACACACACCCGCCCCCCCGACACACACACACACACGCCCCCCCGACACACACACACACCCGCCTCCCCGACACACACACACACACCCGCCCCCCCGACACACACACACACACACCCGCCCCCCCGACACACACACACACACCCGCCCCCCCGACACACACACACACACACCCGCCCCCCCGACACACACACACACACCCGCCTCCCCGACACACACACACCCGCCCCCCCGACACACACACACACACCCGCCCCCCCGACACACACACACCCGCCCCCCCGACACACACACACACACACACCCGCCCCCCCGACACACACACACACACACCCGCCCCCCGACACACACACACACACACCCGCCCCCCCGACACACACACACACACACACACACCCGCCCCCCCGACACACACACACCCGCCCCCCCGACACACACACACCCGCCCCCCCGACACACACACACACACACCCGCCCCCCCGACACACACACACCCGCCCCCCCGACACACACACACACACACCCGCCCCCCCGACACACACACACACACACACACACACCCGCCCCCCCGACACACACACACACACGACCGCCCCCCCGACACACACACACACACACGACCGCCCCCCCGACACACACACACCCGCCCCCCCGACACACACACACACCCGCCCCCCCGACACACACACACCCGCCCCCCCGACACACACACACACACCCGCCCCCCCGACACACACACACACACACACACACACACCCCGCCCCCCCGACACACACACACCCGCCCCCCCGACACACACACACCCGCCCCCCCGACACACACACACCCGCCCCCCCGACACACACACACACACGACCGCCCCCCCGACACACACACACCCGCCCCCCCGACACACACACACCCGCCCCCCGACACACACACACACACCCACCCCCTGACACACACACCCGCCCCCCCGACACACACACACACACACACACCCGCCCCCCCGACACACACACACACACACCCGCCCCCCCGACACACACACACACACACCCGCCCCCCCGACACACACACACACACACCCGCCCCCCCGACACACACACACACACACCCGCCCCCCGACACACACACACACACACCCGCCCCCCCGACACACACACACACACACCCGCCCCCCCGACACACACACACACACACCCGCCCCCCGACACACACACACACACACCCGCCCCCCCGACACACACACACACACACCCGCCCCCCCGACACACACACACACACGACCGCCCCCCCGACACACACACACCCGCCCCCCCGACACACACACACACACACCCGCCCCCCCGACACACACACACCCGCCCCCCCGACACACACACACCCGCCCCCCCGACACACACACACCCGCCCCCCCGACACACACACACCCGCCCCCCCGACACACACACACACACACCCGCCCCCCCGACACACACACACACACACACGACCGCCCCCCGACACACACACACACACACCCGCCCCCCCGACACACACACACACACACACACGCCCCCCCGACACACACACACACACACCCGCCCCCCCGACACACACACACACACGACCGCCCCCCCGACACACACACACCCGCCCCCCCGACACACACACACACACACCCGCCCCCCCGACACACACACACCCGCCCCCCCGACACACACACACCCGCCCCCCCGACACACACACACACACGACCGCCCCCCCGACACACACACACCCGCCCCCCCGACACACACACACGACCGCCCCCCGACACACACACACACACACCCGCCCCCCCGACACACACACACACCCGCCCCCCGACACACACACACCCGCCCCCCGACACACACACACACACCCGCCCCCCCGACACACACACCCACACACACGACCGCCCCCCCGACACACACACACCCGCCCCGACACACACACACACGCCCCCCCGACACACACACACACACCCGCCCCCCCGACACACACACACACACACCCGCCCCCCCGGACACACACACACCCGCCCCCCCGACACACACACACCCGCCCCCCCGACACACACACACACACACCCGCCCCCCCGGACACACACACACACGCCCCCCCGACACACACACACCCGCCCCCCCGACACACACACACACCCCGCCCCCCCCGACACACACTCACCCGCCCCCCCGACACACACACACACACCCCCCCGACACACACACACACACACACGCCCCCCCGACACACACACACACACACGCCCCCCCGACACACACACACACACACGCCCCCCCGACACACACACACACACCCGCCCCCCCGACACACACACACACACACGCCCCCCCGACACACACACACACACCCCCCCGACACACACACACACACACGCCCCCCCGACACACACACACACACACGCCCCCCCGACACACACACACACACCCCCCCGACACACACACACACACCCGCCCCCCCGACACACACACACACACACCCCGCCCCCCCGACACACACACACACACACACACACACCCGCCCCCCCGACACACACACACACACACACACACACCCGCCCCCCCGACACACACACACACACACGCCCCCCCGACACACACACACACACCCGCCCCCCCGACACACACACACACACCCGCCCCCCCGACACACACACAC
Organism: Mustelus asterias; assembly: GCF_964213995.1. Lineage (NCBI taxonomy): Eukaryota > Metazoa > Chordata > Chondrichthyes > Carcharhiniformes > Triakidae > Mustelus > Mustelus asterias. The sequence continues at coordinate 28,086 of NW_027593428.1, forward strand.
GCACACCCGCCCCCCCGACACACACACACACACACACCCGCCCCCCGACACACACACACACACGCCCCCCCGACACACACACACACACACACACACACGCCCCCCCGACACACACACACACACACCCGCCCCCCCGACACACACACACACACGACCGCCCCCCCGACACACACACACACACACCCGCCCCCCCGACACACACACACACGCCCCCCCGACACACACACACACCCGCCCCCCCGACACACACACACACACACACCCGCCCCCCCGACACACACACACACACACCCGCCCCCCCGACACACACACACACACACCCGCCCCCCCGACACACACACACACACACCCGCCCCCCCGACACACACACACCCGCCCCCCCGACACACACACACACACGACCGCCCCCCCGACACACACACACCCGCCCCCCCGACACACACACACACACGACCGCCCCCCCGACACACACACACCCGCCCCCCCGACACACACACACGACCGCCCCCCGACACACACACACACACACCCGCCCCCCCGACACACACACACACCCGCCCCCCCGACACACACACACCCGCCCCCCCGACACACACACACACACCCGCCCCCCCGACACACACACACACACACACCCGCCCCCCCGACACACACACACACACGACCGCCCCCCCGACACACACACACCCGCCCCGACACACACACACACGCCCCCCCGACACACACACACACACCCGCCCCCCCGACACACACACACACACACCCGCCCCCCCGGACACACACACACACACCCGCCCCCCCGACACACACACACCCGCCCCCCCGACACACACACACACACACCCGCCCCCCGGACACACACACACACGCCCCCCCGACACACACACACACACCCGCCCCCCCCGACACACACTCACCCGCCCCCCCGACACACACACACACACCCCCCCGACACACACACACACCCGCCCCCCCGACACACACACACACACACGCCCCCCCGACACACACACACACACCCCCCCGACACACACACACACACACGCCCCCCCGACACACACACACACACACGCCCCCCCGACACACACACACACACCCCCCCGACACACACACACACACCCGCCCCCCGACACACACACACACACACCCGCCCCCCCGACACACACACACACACACACACCCGCCCCCCCGACACACACACACACACACACACACACACACCCGCCCCCCCGACACACACACACACACACGCCCCCCCGACACACACACACACACCCGCCCCCCCGACACACACACACACACCCGCCCCCCCGACACACACACACGCACACCCGCCCCCCGACACACACACACACACACCCGCCCCCCCGACACACACACACACACGCCCCCCCGACACACACACACACACCCGCCCCCCCGACACACACACACACACACACCCCCCCGACACACACACACACACCCGCCCCCCCGACACACACACACACACACCCGCCCCCCCGACACACACACACACACACCCGCCCCCCCGACACACACACACACACACCCGCCCCCCCGACACACACACACACACACGCCCCCCCGACACACACACACACACCCGCCCCCCCCGACACACACACACACACACGCCCCCCCGACACACACACACGCCCGCCCCCCCGACACACACACACCCGCCCCCCCGACACACACACACACACACGCCCCCCCGACACACACACACACACCCCCCCGACACACACACACACACGCCCCCCCGACACACACACACACACCCGCCCCCCCGACACACACACACACACACCCGCCCCCCCGACACACACACACACACACCCGCCCCCCCGACACACACACCCGCCCCCCCGACACACACACACACACACCCGCCCCCCCGACACACACACACACACACCCGCCCCCCGACACACACACACACGCCCGCCCCCCCGACACACACACACACACACCCGCCCCCCCGACACACACACACACCCGCCCCCCCGACACACACACACACACACCCGCCCCCCCGACACACACACACGCCCGCCCCCCCGACACACACACACCCGCCCCCCCGACACACACACACACACACGCCCCCCCGACACACACACACACACACCCCCCCGACACACACACACACACACACCCCCCCGACACACACACACACACGCCCCCCCGACACACACACACACACCCGCCCCCCCGACACACACACACACACCCGCCCCCCGACACACACACACACCACCCGCCCCCCCGACACACACACACACACACCCGCCCCCCCGACACACACACACACACACCCCCCGACACACACACACACACGCCCCCCCGACACACACACACACACGCCCCCCCGACACACACACACACACACGCCCCCCCGACACACACACACACACACCCGCCCCCCGACACACACACACACACCCGCCCCCCCGACACACACACACGCCCGCCCCCCCGACACACACACACCCGCCCCCCCGACACACACACACACCCGCCCGACACACACACACACCCGCCCCCCCGACACACACACACACCCGCCCCCCCGACACACACACCCGCCCCCCCGACACACACACACCCGCCCCCCCGACACACACACACCCGCCCCCCCGACACACACACACCCGCCCCCCCGACACACACACACCCGCCCCCCCGACACACACACGCCCGCCCCCCCGACACACACACCCGCCCCCCCGACACACACACACCCGCCCCCCCGACACACACACACCCGCCCCCCCGACACACACACACCCGCCCCCCCGACACAAACACGCGCCCCCCCGACACACACACCCGCCCCCCCCGACACACACACCCGCCCCCCCGACACACACACCCGCCCCCCCGACACACACACCCGCCCCCCCGACACACACACCCGCCCCCCCGACACACACACCCGCCCCCCCGACACACACACCCGCCCCCCCGACACACACACCCGCCCCCCCGACACACACACCCGCCCCCCCGACACACACACACCGCCCCCCCGACACACACACACACCCGCCCCCCCGACACACACACACCCGCCCCCCCGACACACACACACCCGCCCCCCCGACACACACACACGCCCCCCCGACACACACACACCGCCCCCCCGACACACACACACACGCCCCCCCGACACACACACACCCGCCCCCCCGACACACACACCCGCCCCCCCGACACACACACACGCCCCCCCGACACACACACCCGCCCCCCCGACACAAACACGCGCCCCCCCGACACAAACACCCGCCCCCCCGACACAAACACGCCCCCCCGACACAAACACGCGCCCCCCCGACACACACACCCGCCCCCCCCGACACAAACACGCGCCCCCCCGACACACACACCCGCCCCCCCCGACACACACACCCGCCCCCCCCGACACACACACACCCGCCCCCCCGACACACACACACGCCCCCCCGACACACACACACGCCCCCCCGACACACACACCCGCCCCCCCGACACACACACACACACACACCACGCCCGCCCCCCCGACACACACACCCGCCCCCCCGACACACACACACGCCCCCCCGACACACACACACGCCCCCCCGACACACACACACGCCCCCCCGACACACACACCCGCCCCCCCGACACACACACCCGCCCCCCCGACACACACACACACACCCGCCCCCCCGACACACACACACGCCCCCCCCGACACACACACCCGCCCCCCGACACACACACCGCCCCCCCGACACACACACCCGCCCCCCCGACACACACACCCGCCCCCCCGACACACACACCCGCCCCCCCGACACACACACCCGCCCCCCCGACACACACACCCGCCCCCCCCCGACACACACACACACACCCGCCCCCCCCGACACACACACCCGCCCCCCCGACACACACACACCCGCCCCCCCGACACACACACACACACCGCCCCCCCGACACACACACACACACGCCCCCCCCGACACACACACACACACCCGCCCCCCCGACACACACACACACACCCGCCCCCCGCCCCCCCGACACACACACACACACCCGCCCCCCCGACACACACACACACACGCCCGCCCCCCCGACACACACACACACACCCGCCCCCCCGACACACACACACACACCCGCCCCCCCGACACACACACACACACGCCCGCCCCCCGACACACACACACACACCCGCCCCCCCGACACACACACACACGCCCGCCCCCCCGACACACACACACGCCGACACACACACACACACACCCGCCCCCCCGACACACACACACACCCGCCCCCCCGACACACACACACACACGCCCGCCCCCCCGACACACACACACACACCCGCCCCCCCCGACACACACACACACAGCCACCCCCCCGACACACACACACACACACGCCCCCCCGACACACACACACACACCAACCCGCCCCCCCCGACACACACACACACAGCCACCCCCCCGACACACACACACACACACGCCCCCCGACACACACACACACACCCGCCCCCGCGACACATCACA